>NC_061862.1:48469112-48769112 GCF_907164915.1 Impatiens glandulifera | reverse complement strand
CATAACTACAACTCTAACTCGAACTCCAACTTCAACTCCGGAACTGGGCAAACTAAACATAACTAATAATAATATAAATATATGTAATGAGAAATGAGAACAAATTTTTAAGAGAATACATGTTAAATATGTAAAAACATAAGTAAAAGAAGTCGTACATTTTTTCTTTTTATAATTGAGCAACCAAACATTTTAGTAAGAATATGGTTCAATGAGATTATGGTTCATCATGATTTTCGGTAAGATATTTCACAAAGTTACAACATTCATGTTAAATGTGTTTTGTTTTTTTTAATTAAAGAGGAACTAGCATGACACCCACAGTCATGGTCCCCTGCTTAAACTCAAAGCGCTTTTAGATAAAATCGAACATGTGGCATTTTGATCTCTTAAGAGGACTTTTACCACTGGGCTATCTTGGTGGGGTTATGTTGTTTTGTTTGTAGGCATATATTTTGTATTAGTTTGTTATGTTAGGTGATGTCACAACATTCTTTGTTCTTTGGTTAGTGCACACTTTTTAGGCGAATTAAGAGTGAAAAGAGTGACATCCTTATGGAGATCACGTGTGCTCGAAGGACATCACACTCCAAATTACCATTATCGAGGTTCATGAAAAATGGTGGGTGGAACGGTCTCTTAAGGATTTAAAAATGTAATTTTACTAAAAATGAAGTGATAGCTATGGAGTCAAGCTAACATAATCCTTGATAAAGTATGTGAAGAATATGTCAATTGTTACTAAGACCACATGGTAGAGGTAGGGATGTCAACGGGTACCCTATCCGTCGGGTATTAAAGTATCTATCCCCGAACCCAATTTATATTTTACTATCCGGCCCCGACCTTGAACTCGACGGATATCTCTACTTCTATCCATATTCCCGATTCGTCGGGTACCCCATTACCCGATTAAAAAATTAATTATGAGATTATAAAGTTTGAAAAAAAAATTATAATAAATAATTTTAAAATTAGTAATATCAAAATATTAAAAATACAAATAAAAACATTAGTTACCAATATACTTATTTGGTAGATGTTAAAAAGGATAAACTAGAGTGGAAAAAAATGAAAATTAAAAAAAAGTTAAAAGATTGAATATGAAGAATGATGAGAGAAAATAATATTAATGTAAAGATTAAGATCAAGATTTATATAGAGAAATATTTTTTTGGGAATATAAAAAATTTATAGATGGAGTGGAGTGTATTTATGATGATATTTGAAGTGGAGTTTGAATAAGATCAAGCTAAATGGTGTATTTATGAAATATTTGTAATGATGAAGAATTTAAAAATTCACATTAAGTTTTAATAAAAAAAAATTACTTTTAATATTAATATAGTTGGGTATCGGGTTTGGATTTCGCACACTCATCGTCTCCGACCCCGTACCCGATCAGGTATCTTTTCCCTCTCCATGCCCGATCCGAACCCAATTTAAAATACCTGAACTCGACTATCGGATACCCACATATAACGGTACCCATTGTCATCCCTAAGTAGATGTGGTTTTGAATTATTTATAACAAAAGGATTTGAAAGTGAGTTACTCATAAGTTGATATAAATGACCCAGCTCAATTGATGAATGAGACCGAAAAATATAAATTTAAGAAAATTGGTCACTTATTCAAAAATTATTTATACTCATTATAAAAAAAATATATAAATCACATTGACGTGAATTATGCTCACAAGACGAACTTACCTATAATATAGAACACATTCAGTTTTTATATATATTTATATTTATGTTCAAATCATAAAAAAATACTCTTAAAAAGACATTTAAAACACATTCAACCAAATAAAATATGTTCCATGAACATCACTTCACCTATATCATTTACTTTTCTTTATTATTTCCCTAAGTTTTTTTTTCCTTTTTTTCTCGCAATAGAGTTGTAACTCTGTTGAACCAAAATGTTTTTAAATTTACAAATTTTATGTAAGATATTGTTATTTTATTTTTGATAAAGTTGTTATGGAAAAATTATGAGTGTGCGATTCACCGTGGAATTCTAACTAATAATAGATAAATATGTAAATGTTTTATATTGGTTAGTCCATGTCGTTTGTGTCTCAAGAACGTGGAGACACCACTTATCTTATTTTATATTGTAGGTGTGTCGCTGATATTTGGAGTTTTCTTTGGAGTATTACTAGTATCTATTTGGTTGTGCCCGGAACCATTAATGTGCGTTAGGGAATGTTGATTGAGACCGTTATACTTGCTAGTTTAAGACAATTGACTATGTCATTATAATTTTTTTTTTTTATAATTTGGTTGAAGAGAAATAGTAGAACCTTAAACAATCTCAATCATCATTACGGATTCTTCACATTACTATAATTTCAACATTATATAAGGCTCCATTTGGAAATCAACAAATCCGCTAAAAAATGTTGTTGCCCTCTCAGAGATTGTTTAAATTTAATATAAATAATTTAATCAGCTGATAATCAAAATATTAAATTATTCATTTTTTATTATTATAAAATTTAAATATTAAATACAAAAATATTTTATTAATTTCTTTTTTCATAAATAAGTTTCTGATTCACACTCCAAATATTTTCAAATATTTAAAAGCAAATTAAATCTATTAGGGTTCGTTTGATGCGTGGTTAGTGGAGTTTTCTTGAATTTTTTTCTTAGATAAATAAAGTGTTTTTTAATTGTTAGTCATATAAATTATATATGTATACACAAAATAATAAATATAAATCAACAATCAAGTGATTTAGTGGTTGAAATGGTCATGCTATATAATAGAGACCATGGTTCAAATCACGTTAGACACAAATTTTAAACTATTAAAAAAATATTGATGGTTAATATGTGAAATAAGAACGTTACTTTATCGAAGTGAGGTGATGCTTTGATGCGAAATGATATTGATTGTTAAAATATGATGAAATTGTTAGGTGGGTAAATGACATTCACAAAATTAGAGGTCGATTGGGATGGATGGTTAAATATGCGATGAAATTAGTGATTAGGTAAATGACATTCACGATATGGAATGAAATGGTTTGGAATTTGTTGATTTGACCAAAGTGAAAGTAAAAGTGTAAGGTCACGAGTTTAGAGATCAATTAAGGTGGATAAAAATATAGAATGGGATGGTTAGTTAGTAGAAGTGAGGTTAAGTATGTTAGGTTGTTTATTGTAAAATATGTGAGGAGTGGGTTGTTTGGCTGAAGTGAAAGTAAAGTCTTGAAATGAGAGACCTGGTGGGCCAAAGTGAGGGTAAAAGAGATTGTTAATGTATAAAAGTGAAAGTTTAAGGTCACGGTATGAGAGACCCGATTAGGGTGGATAAATGTGGAATGAGATGGCTAGTCACTCGAAGTGAGGATAAGTAAGTCGGATTGTTTATTATAAAATATGTGAGGAGATAGATTGTTTTATCAAAATGAAAGTAATTATCGAGATGAGAGGTCAATTGGAGATTAATGGGTCAAAGTGAGGGTAAAATAGATTGGTAATGTTGGAGATGGTTGATTTGATCAAAATGAAAGAGTGTAAGGTCACGGTATGAGAGGTTGATTAGAGTAAGGATAAATATGGAATGAGATGATTAGTTAGCCGAAGTGAAGATAAAAAAAGTCAGGTTGTATATTGTAAAATTTGTGAGGAGATGGGTCACAAGATAAGAGATCGGTTGAGAATTAATGACCAAAAGTGAGAGTAAAAAAGATTGGTAATGTTAGAAATGGTTGATTTGACCGAAGTGAAAGTGTAAAATCATAGATGAGAGATCGATTATTAAGGTGGATAAATGTGGAATGAGATGGATGGTTAACTGAATTAAGGATAAAGAAGGTCGAGTTATATATTGTAAAATATGTTAGGAGATGGATTGTTTGACGAAGTGAAAGTAAGATCTTGAGATGAGAGTTGATTGTGAATTGGTGGATAAATGTGGAATGAAATGGTTAATTAGTCAAAGCGAAAGTAAGGTAACGAATTGAGAGGTCGATTGAGGTGGATAAATGTGGAATGAAATGTATGGTTAGCCAAAGTGTGGATAAGAATGGCGGGTTGTATATTATAAAATATGTGAGAAGATGGATTGTTTGATGAAATGAAAGTAATGTCTTCGAGAGATTAAAGGTCAATTGTGATTGGTGGAATGAGATTATTTTTGATTAGTCGAAGTGAAAGTAAGGTAAAGATATGAGAGGTCGATTAGGAAGATGGATTGTTTGATGAAATGAAAGTAAGGTCTTCGAGAGATGAAAGGTCGATTTGTTGGGCCTTTAGGTCCAGCCCAATCAGGCATTCAATTAAACAAGAAAAACTTAAGAATGTTGCTCATTCTATCACTTCTAGAGAGAGAATATTCTACAAAGAAGAAGAAGAAATAGAGAAGAAGAAACAGAGGAAGAAGAAGAGAAGGATGCAGTAGATATCTTACATTTTCACATTCAGGTTCCAATTTGTTGTTGTCTATATCTAGACTAGTTTGAGTCTGAATGAAATTAGTTTTCTCTGTTTGTATACCTTAACTTTGGGTTTAAAGTTGAGAAGAACATTTGTATCCGTTTCTTATTTATAGTGAAATTTGTTGGTTGGCCCCGTGGTTTTTTACCCTCCAGGTTGAGAGGGTTTTCCACGTAAATCTGGTGTTGTTTTGTTCTGTTCTTGATCTTCTGTTTTAGACTTGGATAAACTGTGCATTTACCCATCTTACATTGCTAAATTACAGTATAAAAGTAATCTTCGTTTCAAAATTCCCAACAAGTGGTATTAGAGTTGTTAGATTTATTTTTTGAAGAGTGCTTTTGTAGGTTGAGATGGAAGGCAATAGCACAATGCTCAGGTTGACAAATAATAACTGGCAGATTTAGAAATCCAAGATGGAGGATATCCTTTATTGTAAAGACTTGTATGAGCTGATTGAAGGAGATAGTGCGAAGCCAAAAGATATGTCTGACGATGATTGGACAAAATTGAACCGGAAAGTAGTTGGCACAATTAGATAGTGACTTGATGATAACATGTACCACCATGTAGCAAGTGAGAAGAGTGCACATGAGTTGTGGAAGAAGATGGAGTCATTGTATGAGCATAAAACAGTAGGTAACAAAGCGTTTCTGATTCGAATGTTAGTAAATCTAAAATTCAGAGAAGGTGCGGGTGTTGCTAAGCATTTAAATGAATTCTAGAGCTTGATTAATCAATTGTTAGTGATGGAGATGACTTTAGAAGATGAACTACAAGCCTTATTGCTTTTGGGATCATTGCCCGACAGTTGGGAGACATTGGTTGTGACAGTCAGTAATGCAGCTCCGAATGACGTTCTTACTATGAGTATAGTTACTAGCAGTTTATTTAATGAGGAGACAAGAAGAAAGTCAACTAATATAAATAGTGCACAAGCCCTTGTCACAGAGAACATGGGAAGAACTGAATATCAACAACAATCAAGAGGCCATAGCAAGTTTAGAGGCAGATCAAAATCTAAGGGAAGATAGTGTTATCACTGTGGTAAAAAAAGTCACATGAAGAAAAATTGTAGAGCCTGGAAAAGACTACAAAATGAAGACAAAAATCAGAAAAAAGATGATGAAAACAGAAATACCACAGCCACAGTAACTACAGATGATGTAGTGATTCTTTCTTGTGAAAATGAACAATATCTACATGTAGAAGGTCACCAAGGAGTTGAGTGGATAGTTGATACAGGTGCTTGCTATCATGCTACACCAAATAGAGAGTTCTTCACGACTTACAAGGCTGGAGATCTTGGTACAATGAAGATGTGTAATACTATTCACTCGAGCATTGTGGGTATTGGTGATATTTATTTGCAGACAGAGCTGGGACATAAGTTAACACTGAAAGATGTGCGATATATTCCTGATTTGCATCTAAACATGATATCAGGTGATGCATTGGACAAAGATGGATTCAAGCATTACCTTGGTAGTGGAGAATGAAAGTTCATCAAAGGATCAATGATTGTAGAAAAAGGGAAGTTGTGGAACTCTTTATACAGAACCCATATGAAGATACTCAAGAATGGGTTGAATGCAGTACAAGCTTTGTGGCATCAACGTCTCAGCCACATGAGTGAGAAAGGGCTGCGAATTCTGGTGAGGAAGTTTCACATCCCCTAAACCACAGATGAGGTTCTGGATCTATGTGACTACTGCCCATTTGGTAAGCAACATAGAGTCTTTTTTAGTCAAACATCAGAAAGGAAACATAATGTGCTAAACTTGGTTTATTCTGATGTGTGTGGTCCTTTTGAGGAGTCATTGGGTGGCAATCGATACTTTCTAACATTTATTAATGATGCATCTAGAAAGGTGTGTGTTTATTTCATGAGAACGAAAGACCAGATATTTAATTACTTTCAAGAGTTCCATGTCATGGTAGAAAGAGAGACAGATAATAAGCTGAAATGTCTTCACTCTGATAACGGGGGAGAGTATACCTCCAAGGAGTTTAAAGAGTATTGTGTAAAATATGGAATTCGACATGAGAAAACAGTGCCTCGAACTCCACAACACAATGGTGTGGCTGAGAGAATGAATCGCACCATTGTAGAAAAGGTGAGATGCATGCTAAAGATGACAAATTTGCCAAAACAGTTTTGAGCAGAAGTAGTTCGCACAGCTTGCTATCTCATAAACAGGTCACCCTCTGTTCCTTTGAAGTTTGAAATACCAGAAAGAGTATGGTCCAAGAAGAATATTTCATACTCGCATCTAAGGGTGTTTGGATGCAAAACATATGTGCATATTTCAAAGGAGCAAAGATCCAAGGTTGATGATAAAGCAATTCCATGTATTTTCCTTGGATATGGAAATGAGGAATTTGGGTACAGATTATAGACCCTAAAAAGAAAATAATTGTTAGATACAGAGATGTTGTGTTTTTCGAGGGCTAGAATGGAATAAATCTAGAAATCAATGAGACGTCAAAGAGAGTTGATGAGTCCATAAAACTCATACCAATTCCTTCACATGTACAATCAACAGTAATAGATGAAGATGAACATAATGAAGAAGTCACTGAGGAAATCTCTGACATGAATGGTAGTAATGATGAGGAGACTGTTTATGATGTTTCAGAGCAAGGGGAGCAACATCATCAAGAGGAGCCAGAAGAGCCCCCATTAAGAAAGTCTGAAAGAGAGCACCAACCTTTTAAAAGGTACCCTTCTTTAGAGTATATACTATTGACAGAATAAGGAGAGCCAAAACGTTTTCAGGAGGCACAAGTTCATAAAGACAAAGCTATGTGGCAGAATGCAATGAAAGATGAGATGAAGTCATTGCAAGAGATGGGCGCATATGAGCTGGTGGAACTTCTTAAGGGCCTAAAGACATTGAGAAACAAATGGGTGTTCAAGCTAAAGAGAGATGAAAATGGAGAAATTATGAAGTACAAAGCTCGACTTGTTGTAAAAGGTTTTGGACCGAAACATGGCATCGACTTTGAGGAGATTTTCTCACCAGTGGTAAAGATGACTTCCATTCGTACAGTGTTAGGTCTAGTAGCTAACTTAGACCTTGAGCAACTTGATGTAAAAACTGCATTTCTTCATGGTAACTTGGAAGAAGAGATATACATGGTGCAACCAGAGGGATTTGAAGTGAAAGAAAATGAGAACATGGTTTGCAAATTGAAGAAGAGTCTATACGGTTTGAAACAAGCTCCGAGGTAGTGGTACAAGAAATTTGACTCTTTTATGATGAGTCATGGGTACCAGAGAACCAAGACAGATCCGTGTGTTTACTTCAAAAGATTTTCTAATGAAAAGTTTCTAATCCTTTTACTTTATGTTAATGATATGTTGATTGTAGGACATGATGCTCAGATAATAGCCATGTTGAAGAAGGAGATGTACAAGATATTTGACATGAAGGACATGGGTCTAGCACGTCAGATATTGGGAATGCAGATTACTCCTGACAGAAAGGCTAAGAGACTTTGGTTGTCACAAGAGAAGTACATTGAAAGGGTGCTTGAAAGATTCAACATGCAGGGAGTAAAGGAAGTAAGTTGTCCACTTCCTAGCCATTTTAAATTGAACAAGAAGATGTGTCCATCAATAGAGAAAGAAAATGATGAAATGTCAAGTGTTCCATACTCCTCAGATGTAGAGAGTTTGATGTATGCAATGGTTTGCACTAGGTCAGATATAGTGCATGTAGTCGGTGTGGTAAGTAGGTTCCTCTCTAATCCAGGAAAACAACATTGGGAAGCAGTGAAGTGAATTCTTATATATTTAAGAGGCACTTCCAATTTGTGTTTGAGTTTTGGAAATGGTGAAACTATGTTAGAAGGTTACACAAATGTTGATATGGCTAGAGATCTAGATCATAGAAAATCCACTCCGGGTTATGTGTTTACTTTTGTAGGAGGAGCCGTGTCATGGCAATCAAAGTTATAGAAATGTGTTGCTTTGTCAACAACAGAAGCAGAATACATTGCAGCAACTGAAGCTGGTAAGGAGTTATTGTGGATGATTAGATTTTTCCTAGAGCTTGGTATGCAACAAGAAGATGCAATTGTTTTTTATGATAGCCAGAGTGCCATAGATTTTAGCAAGAATGCTACATATCATTCCAGAACTAAGCATATTTTATGTGAGGTTTCATTGGTTAAGAGATGTAATAGAAAACCAACAGATGAAGCTGAAGAAAATCCACACGGATAAGAACCCATCAGACATGTTTACGAAGATTGTTCTAAAAGACAAGCTTGAGCTTTGTTGTCGGCTTGTCGGCATGAATACCATGTGATGACTTGAAGATCGGTGTGCCTCTCTTCGTGGGCTGGAGGGGGAGATTGTTGGGACTTTGGGTCCAACCCAATCAGGCATTCAATTAAACAAGCAAAACCTAAGAATGTTGCTCATTCTATCACTTCTAGAGAGAGAGAACATTCTGCAAAGAAGAAGAAGAAACAGAGAAGAAGAAACAGAGGAAGAAGAAGAGAATGAGGTAGTAGATCTCTTACATTTTCACCTTCAGGTTCCAATTTTTGTTGTCTTATATCTAGACTAGCTTGAGTCTGAATGAAATTGGTTTTCTCTGTTTGTATACCTCAACTTTTGGTTAAAAGTTGAGAAGAACATTTGTATCCGTTTTTTGTTTATATTGAAATTTGCTGGTTGGCCCCGTGGTTTTTTTACCTTCCAGGTTGAGAGGGTTTTCCACGTAAATCTGATGTTGTTTTGTTTTGTGCTTGATCTTGATCTTCTGTTTTACACTTGGATAACCTGTGCATTTACCTATCTCACATTGCTAGATTACAGTATAAAAATAATCTTCGTTTCAAAATTCCCAACACGATTATGATTGGTGGAATGAGATTATTTTTTATTAGTCGAAGTGAAAGTAAGGTAAAGATATGAGAGGTAGATTAGGAAAAAAATTGATATTGATGACTAAAATATATAAGAAGATTAATTATTTGACCGAAGTGAAAGTTAAGGTCGCGAGATGAGAAATCTGATTTGAATTGATAAATAAATGTGAATAAGATAATTGGTCAGTCGAACTGCTTTAAGGTCACGAGATGAGATGTTGAGCATTGTTGAGCTAAAGTAAGGGTAAAAATGAGATTGGTAATGTTTGAGATTTTTGATTTGACAAAAGTGAAAGTATAAAGTTACTAGATGAGAGGTCCATTGAGAAATAAAATTTGATGAGATATGTGAGAAGATGAGTTGTTTTACCGAAATAAAAAAATGTGGATTGAGAGTGTTATATTTTTTATTCTAATATATTATTCGTGATTTATTAAAAATTTTAAACATAGAAATATATATTTTGAAATTATTATATTTTTTAATTGAATTTATTTTATTTATATTTTTATCCATGCATTGTAGAAATTTTCCTACTTTGAATATTTTTTTTTAAAACTATTTTTTATGATTAAAAATAAAAAATATTTTTTATTTTTTAAAAATAAATTAAATTTATATAAATTTTTAATATTTAAATATATAAAATGAGTGATTAGAAAATGAAACTATAAATACAAAAATAATTGAATTTAGAGAAGAAAAAAAATGAGAAAAAAACACTAAACATTGCATCAAATGAGCTGTACTAATATTCTATGGATGAAAATGAAGGAAGATAAGTCCGTTGACTGACTTTGTAAATTAATTACCAATACGAGAAAACAAGAGCCCACCATTCTATTTTCTTCCAAAAGCTTTTACGAAGGAGAGAGAGGATGAAAGACCCATTCAAGTCGTCGGATAGATACTTTGCTCCCAATTTTTTTTTCTATGTTCTTTCAAACAATTTTTTTTACTGTTTTACCCTTCATGTAAGAGGGAACACTAAGACAGGAAAAAGTTTGGGAGCAGAAAATTCCCACGGCAAACCTTCATGGTTCATTTCAAAATAACAAATAAAAGGTCTTCAACTTTGAAACAAGTGAAAAATTAAATATCTACTTTTAAAAGTACTTGTCAACTAAAAAATGTTTATAAACTGTCTGTTAAGGAGCTCACAAAATGTGGGTGAAACCTTGAATCCTTCACAACCAAAAAAAAAATCCAGCTAATTTTCAAATGTGGACGAAATTCCAATTAAAAAACTATTAAGTTGAACCAACTATTAAGTTGAACCAACTGAATCAATTACAGGGCTGCAATCTAATATTCCTTTTTACATAAAAAAAGTACAACAAATGACTTACTAAGTTACTTTACTCAAAATATTATAATGATCTATGATTCTTTTAAGAGTTTAATAACTTATATGATCATAATTTAATGTAAATGAATTATTTCAAAATATTTTTCTAACATTTTTTTTAATGATTGAACAAGATAAATAATATTATATACATTTATTTATGAATAATACATAGTAGCATAATTAATTATTTTTATTTAAGACATCTTAAATGAAAATAAAATGTTAGATCTTTTATAAATTTACTTCAAATAATAAGAATTAAAATTAATAATTAGTTTTTTTTAAAATATTTCAGGTATTTGAGTTTGAACTTAGAAAAAATATTTATAAATTATAATTTATCAGAACAATGTCTCATCTATATAACAAAAACTACCAATCCTACAACTTTATAAAACATTTTTAAATAGACCCAATATTATATTACATAGGAATGCCACCTTCCCAACTCAAAACAAGATATTAAAACATCAAAGTGCATGTAGAAATAACCCTTATCATTACACATTTTACAAATTTCAATATAATTCAAACATCTATCTAGGGTCAAGTTCAGTAATAGAAATATCATTGACCGAATGAGGAAGACCACTGGACTTGATTGCAGATTTATTGGATTCGGAACTTTCCATGGCCGGCAGCACCATTGTGCTACGGGGGAAGAAGGCTGGTTTTTGAGGTGCTTGTATTGACACAGATTGACTAGTTAGCATCATAACAACAGTCGACATTGATGGTCTGGATTCTGGATTTTCGTGCACACACGATAACCCTATAAGTATGCATCGGATGACCTCGTTTCCATTGTAGGATCCTCCCAGTGCAGGATCAGCAAATTCCAAAGGTGCACCATTGCTCCACAATTTCCATGCCTATAACAAGTTAACAACACAAATTTATCTAGTAAAGAACATATTAATAACAATTGTAACTTTAATTTTTATGTGGATGTACACTTACATAGCCTAGTAGGTCGATGGAATCTTCATGGCGAAAATTGATGTTCTTCTTCCCACTTATAATCTCCAACAACATGACTCCAAAACTGAACACATCCGACTTCACGGAGAAGTGCCCGTGCAATACATATTCAGGTGACATGTAACCGCTGTGTTGTGTTTAAATACGAATAAAAATACTTCAATACTAAAAATATTTAAACAAATAATTCAAATCAATCCACAATTAAAATGATATTACTTACAAGGTTCCAACAACTCTACTCGTGTTTCCTTGAGTTTGATCCCCGCCAAATATCCTCGCCATGCCAAAATCTGATATTTTTGCATTCATGTCTTTGTCTAACAAGATATTACTAGCTTTTAGATCACGATGTATGATTCTGAGTTGGGAATCTTCGTGAAGATAAACTAGGCCGCGGGCTATCCCTCCTATGATTTTGTACCGTTTGGACCAATCCAGTTCCTCTTTCCGCTTGGAATCTATATAGATTTCGAGAAATCGCGACAATCAAAAACTTGAAATTCGATTTTGGTTGAAGAGACGCTACAAAATTTAAAGATAAGACATACCAAAGAGGAAGTAATCCATGCTTCTATTAGGAACATACTCGTAGATGAGTATCTTCTCTTCTCCTTCGAGACAATATCCTAACATTCTCACTAAATTCCTATGTTGAAGCTTTGCCACTAACATTGCCTCGTTCTTGAACTCTTCCACACCCTGACCCGAGCTTTTCGATAACCTCTTAACCGCTACAATGTTTCCATTTGACAATATACCCTACAAACATTCCATTTAACATCATTCTTTCATGAAAGTATATATAAGAACATATATGCCATTATTTTGAAGATGAGTTATTTGGATCATCAATCAAAATATTAAACTACCTCTATTTTAACATAACTAACCCACAATATAATGAGAGATAATCTAATTATATATTTATCAAACAATATCTAAGTTTACCTTATAGACGCATCCAAATCCACCTTCACCAAGCTTATTGGTGTCGGAGAAGTTATCCGTGGCAGCTTGTATGGTAGCAAAATCAAATTGCAATGACTCTGCTGTAATGTCAGTTCCTATGTATGTAAAATGAAAATGGGTGTTGGCGAAATTCTGTAACGAGATGATAATGAAGATGAAGAAGAAGGTTAATTATGTTATCAATCACCTGTACTAATTGTGATGTCTTCTCTGACAGGCTGGTATTTCTTCTTCGATCTCCTTTTCATGAAACATATTCCCGCAATGAAGAGCAGAACAGAGACTCCAATCGGCACGATTATGGCTATGAGCACTGTCGATGAAATCCCTCCCTTTCCTATAAAGTAGACATTTCCGTTATTAATTTGTCTACCGTTAGTCTCAGGCGGGATAATACAATCGGTTACCTGAACTGTTCGACAGCGTCTGAGGAGGAGGAGACGGTGGCGGAGGAGGCGGAGACGGTGGCGGAGGAGGCGGAGGAAACGCGGTGGAATTGTAGAAACTATACGTTTCGTACCTGATATTGCAACTCGGAAACAGAATTCTGGCGCCGCGATTCCCTAGGCAGCAATTTGGAAGCGTTGAAAACGAGTCCTGGAGGCACTTTGTGCAGCCGTCGAAAGAAATATCCGGCGTGCACTGAGCCATCACAAACAGCGGCTGCAACACCGCGTAGGTTGTTTGCGCCACCGCAAACTTCTTACCCACCAAACCGCTTCCGTTCGCCGCCCTCAACGTCACATCTGCCGCTGTCTCTGACAGGAATTTCGTGAAACCCTCTGGATCTGTCACGTTCTGGGTATTCCTCAAAATAGCTCCAACCCCTCCGTCGGAAATCGAGATGATCGATTGGTCCGAATACCGAAGCATGCATTCTTCGTACCAAATAACGACTCTCTTTTCAGTCGGGCAATAGGTGCTGACAACCTGTCTGGCGGCGGTGGTGACGCAGTCCTGGCAAGATTCAGGTGAAAGGTCTCCACGGCAGAGGAAGAGGCCGTAGACTGTGTCGTTAGTTGAGTGGCCGACAGTGGCGTTGTAGAAACCGCTTGGCACAGTGGAATTTGAAGATAGAGTGGAGAGGAGAAGGTTTAGGTTTGAACGGAAGTTGCTATTTGATGTATAAGTTGTTGTATTGGGACAAATATGAAAAGCTTAGGTGGCTGTTGCTTCCGATTGGAGGCTCAAACAGCAGCAAGTTACAAAGAGAAACACCAATACTCTAAAATTGAACTTCAACTTCAACTTCATGTCTTTGATTACAAATTAAGAAACCATAATCGATGAAGAAAGCTGTTTTATAGCTGATTGTTGAAATGGTTTGATAGGAGAGACGACTGACGTCTTTATGAGGGGGGCAAAGCATTTCATTGTGATCGGTTATTACGAGTTAAAATCAATTGTGGACCCTAAAAAGACTTCTTATTCCAAAAATTATGTAGGTGTAATAATTTTTACAAAATTAATTTTACTCAATTTTCTTCGTTTTCTTTTTCTTTTTTCTCAATCTTTTCTATAGCCGATTGCAAGAAAGATCTATGGAATTCAATCATCGTTAGTGTTGCTACAATCGATTTTCTTCAGATGTGGCGCGGTTACATGCCGTTTTTCTCAAATGCGACAGAGTCTTAGCCCTGCATCACGTTCTGCCTAGTTTGGTGGTGTTTTCCTTGTTTTTTTTCTCCAAAATCATCATCTTTTCTTCTTCGTGGTTTGTAAGTTTGTTTGGTAGGAAGAGAATGGAATAATTCCGTTTACGCAAATTACGCAATTTATAATTTGCGTCAACGCAATTTATAATTTGCGTCAACGCAATTTATAGTAAAATAGTTATAGTATATAGTAATTATTTTCGCGTCGTATAAGTGACTATGATTCGATAGAGTTATTTTAAAAATGATTAGTAAAAATAAATTTTAGTTTCTTGTTGGTTTTATTTATAATTTAATCATACTTAAATATTAATTTATATCTCATCAATTATAATTCTCAATTATTAACTAAAATATTAAAATTAATTTTATTTTAAAAAATAATCAAATTAAATTTATTTTATCATTATATATTAATATTTTATAAATATTTTACTAAATATATATATATATATATTTTAATTATTACTACTCAATATTTTTTTAAATAAATTAAATTTATTCCTATGAACCTAAATGTAATAAACTCTGTGTTTATTTATTCATTAAAATGTAACTTGTATTAATTTATATTTTATTCATAATTGTTTTTTTATTTAATATAAAATTAGTATTTTTCTAGAAAAAATTAAATTTGAAAATTTTCATTAAAATGTTACTGGTATTAATGTATTATTTAATCATATTTTATTCATAATTATTTTTGAAACATCAGAGAAGTTGAATTTTGAATTAAATCTAAGAAAACTGTCATAAAAAAATTAAATAATAATACTCCCATCGCATTCCTAAGTCTTCCTCAGACTTTTCTAAGTCTTTGATTGAATGCAAACAGTAATTTACTTTAGTCCCGTCAAAATCAGCTAATTATCATCATCTTTAATTTATTAATTAGTTTTAATAACAGCTAATTTTTGTTATTAACAAATTAATAATACTTTAATATGTGCCAATATTAGGTTTGATCGGATTACAACGCATTTTTTTACCACCAAATTTTTAAGAAAAAGTTTGCAATTTTTTTTTTTATATTTTATCAATATATTTTTCAACTTATAATTTATTTTTGATTTTAATAAAACAAAATATTTTTATATATATATTTTTCCTAGAAAAATTGTTGAGTTTTCAATAATAAGAATTAAAATTAATATATGTATATTAGTTTTTTTTTTTAAAATATTTCAGGTATTTGAGTTTGAACTTAGAAAAAATATTTATAAATTATAATTTATCAGAACAATGTCTCATCTATATAACAAAAACTACCAATCCTACAACTTTATAAAACATTTTTAAATAGACCCAATATTATATTACATAGGAATGCCACCTTCCCAACTCAAAACAAGATATTAAAACATCAAAGTGCATGTAGAAATAACCCTTATCATTACACATTTTACAAATTTCAATATAATTCAAACATCTATCTAGGGTCAAGTTCAGTAATAGAAATATCATTGACCGAATGAGGAAGACCACTGGACTTGATTGCAGATTTATTGGATTCGGAACTTTCCATGGCCGGCAGCACCATTGTGCTACGGGGGAAGAAGGCTGGTTTTTGAGGTGCTTGTATTGACACAGATTGACTAGTTAGCATCATAACAACAGTCGACATTGATGGTCTGGATTCTGGATTTTCGTGCACACACGATAACCCTATAAGTATGCATCGGATGACCTCGTTTCCATTGTAGGATCCTCCCAGTGCAGGATCAGCAAATTCCAAAGGTGCACCATTGCTCCACAATTTCCATGCCTATAACAAGTTAACAACACAAATTTATCTAGTAAAGAACATATTAATAACAATTGTAACTTTAATTTTTATGTGGATGTACACTTACATAGCCTAGTAGGTCGATGGAATCTTCATGGCGAAAATTGATGTTCTTCTTCCCACTTATAATCTCCAACAACATGACTCCAAAACTGAACACATCCGACTTCACGGAGAAGTGCCCGTGCAATACATATTCAGGTGACATGTAACCGCTGTGTTGTGTTTAAATACGAATAAAAATACTTCAATACTAAAAATATTTAAACAAATAATTCAAATCAATCCACAATTAAAATGATATTACTTACAAGGTTCCAACAACTCTACTCGTGTTTCCTTGAGTTTGATCCCCGCCAAATATCCTCGCCATGCCAAAATCCGATATTTTTGCATTCATGTTTTTGTCTAACAAGATATTACTAGCTTTTAGATCACGATGTATGATTCTGAGTTGGGAATCTTCGTGAAGATAAACTAGGCCTCGGGCTATCCCTCCTATGATTTTGTACCGTTTGGACCAATCCAGTTCTTCTTTCCGCTTGGAATCTATATAGATTTCGAGAAATCGCGACAATCAAAAACTTAAAATTCGATTTTGGTTAAAGAGACTCTACAAAATTTGAAGATAAAGACATACCAAAGAGGAAGTAATCCATGCTTCTATTAGGAACATACTCGTAGACGAGTATCTTCTCTTCTCCTTCGAGACAATATCCTAACATTCTCACTAAATTCCTATGTTGAAGCTTCGCCACTAACATTGCCTCGTTCTTAAACTCTACCACACCCTGACCCGAGCTTTTCGATAACCTCTTCACCGCTACAACGTTTCCATTTGACAATATACCCTACAAACATTCCATTTGGCATCATTCATTCATGAAAATATATTTAAGAACATATATGGCATTATTTTGAAGATGAGTTATTTGAATCATCAATAAAAATATTAAATTGCATCTATTTTAACATACTTAACCCACAATATAATGATAGATAATCCAATTCTTTATCAAAGAAGATCTAAGTTTACCTTATAGACGGATCCAAATCCACCTTCACCAAGCTTATTGCTGTCGGAAAAGTTATCTGTGGCAGCTTGTATGGTAGCAAAATCAAATTGCAATGAGTCTGCTGTAATGTCAGTTCCTATGTATGTGAAATGAAAATGGGTGTCAACGAAACTCTGCAACGAGATGATGAAGAAGAATTAAGAAGGCTATTAATGTTATCAATCACCTGTACTAATTGTGATGTCTTCTCTGACTGGCTGATATTTCTTCTTCGATCTCCTTTTCATGAAACATATTCCCGCAATGAAGAGCAGAACAGAGACTCCAATCGGCACGATTATGGCTATGAGCATTGCCGATGAAATCCCTCCCTTTCCTATAAAGTAGATATTTCCGTTAATTGTTTACCCGTTATCTCAGGCAGGCGGGATAATACAATCGATTACCTGAACTGTTCGACAGCGTCAGAGGAGGAGGAGGAGGAGGAAGAGACTGTGGCGGAGGAGGCGTAGACGGCGGAGGAAAGGCGGTGGAATTGTAGAAACTATACATTTCGTACCTAATATTGCAACTCGGCAACAGAACTCTAACGCCGCGACTTCCCCCGCAGCAGCTCGGAAGGCTTGAGATTGCGTCCTGTAAGCACATTGTGCAGTCGTTGGAAGAAATATCCGGCGTGCACTGAGCCATCGCATAAAGCTGCTGCAACACCGAGTAGTTGGCTTGCGCCACAGCGAACTTCTTGCCTACCGAGCCGCTTCCGCTCGCCGCCCTCGTTTCCACGTCTGTCATGATCTCCGCCAGCGCCTGCGTGAAACCCTGTGGATCTGTCACGTTCTGGGTATTGTACAGAGTAGGCCGAAACGAGCGGTCGACAATCGAGATGATCGATTGGTCCGAATACCGAAGCATGCATTCTTCGTACCAAATAACGACTCTCTTTTGAGTCGGGCAATAGGTACTGACAATCTCTCCGGCGGCGGTGGTGACGCAGTCCTGGCAAGATTCAGGTGAAAGGTCTCCACGGCAGAGGAAGAGGCCATAGACTGTGTCGTTAGTTGAGTGGCCGACAGTGGCGTTGTAGAAACCGCTTGGCACTGTGGAATTGGAAGATAGAGTGGAGAGGAGAAGGTTTAGGTTTGAACGGAAGTTGCTATTTGATGTATAAGTTGTTGTATTGGGGCAAATATGATAAGCATAGGTGGCTGTAGCTTCCGATCGGAGGCTCAAACAGCAGCAAGTTACAAAGAGAAACACCAATGCTCTAAAATTGAACTTCAACTTCATCTTCATGGCTTTGATTACAAATTAAGAGACCATAATCGGAGAAGAAAGCTTTTTTTATAGATGATTGTTGAAATGGTTTTATAGGAGAGACGACTGACGTCTTTATGAGGGGGGCAAAGCATTTCATTGTGGACGGTTATTAGGAGTTAAAATCAATTGTGGAATTATTATGGACATTTGACTAAATGACCCTAAAAGACTTCTTATTCCAAAAATTATTTTGGTGTAATAATTTTTACATAAATAATTTTACTCATTTTTCTTCATTTCTTTTTCTTTTCTTTCTATATTGAATTCCTTTCTACAAATGATTTTCTTCAAAAGTGGCGCGGTTACATGTCATTTTCTTCAAATGCGACAGGGTCTTAGCCCTACATCGCATTCTGCCTTGTTTAGTGGTGTTCTTCTTGTTTTTTTCCATTCAGAATCATCATCTTTTCTTCTTCGTGGTTTGTAAGTTTATTTGGTGGGAAGAGAATAGAATAATTTGCGTCAACGCAATTTATAATAAAATAGTTCTGGTATAGTGGTAATTATTTTCGCCATCATATAAGTAACTATGATTCGATATAATTATTTTAAAAATAATTAGTAAAAATAAATTTTCGTTTCTGGTTGGTTTTATTTATAATTTAATCATACTTAAATATTAATTTATATCTCATTAATCATAATTCTCAATCATTAATTAAAATATTAAAATTAATTTTATTTTTAAAAAATAATCAAATTAAATTTATTTTATTATTATATATTAATATTTTATATATTTTACTAAATATATATATATATTTTAATTATTACTACTCAATATTTATTAAATAAATTAAATTTATTCCTATAAACCTAAATGTAATAAAGTCTGTGTTTATTTATTCATTAAAATGTAACTGGTATTAATTTATATTTTATTCATAATTTTTTTATTTAATATAAAATTAGTATTTTTGTAGAAAAAAATTAAATTTGAAAATTTTCATTAAAATATAACTGGTATTAATGTATTATTTATTCATATTTTATTCCTAATTATTTTTTAAACATCAGAGAAGTTGAATTTTGAATTAAATCTAAGAAAAGTTTCATAAAAAAAATAATATAATAATACTCCCATCGCATTCCTAGGTCTTCCTCAGACTTTAGAAGTCTTCCTCTGACTTTTCTAAGTCTTTAATTGAATGCAAACAGTAATTTACTTTAGTCCCGTCAAAATCAGCTAATTATCATCATCTTTAATTTATTAATTAGTTTTAATAACAGCTAATTTTGTTATTAACAAATTAATAATACTTTAATATGTGCCAATATTAAGTTTGATCGGATTACAACGCATTTTTTACCACCAAAATTTTAACTAAAGTTTGCAAATTTTTTTTGAGTTATATTTTATCAAAATATTTTTCAACTTATAATTTATATGTTTTTAATAAAACAATATATATATTTTTTTTCCTTCTCCAACTATTTTAATAAATAATTTATAATATATTTTAAATATATATTTGAGTTATTATTCTAATTATTTTTTTTTAGATTATTTGATTAGAAAAAAATTGTCGAACTTTCATTAATCGTAGTCATTCGAAGCATATCATTCAAAAATACTATTATTGTGATTTTTTAAAATTCGTTAATTAATCGTTTTTTTTAAGAATTTACGAGCTAGATAATTTATTGAGTACCGTTTTTATTATATATTTTTTTCTTTTTTTCTTTTTTTTTTGTCATGTTTTGTTTTTATACTTAAACAATTTTATTTTTATTTTTAATAAAAATAAATATTTTCCAAAAAATAAAACTTATAATATATTTTGTAATAATTTTAGTTATCCTTTAAAACTATTTTTTTTCCTATAATAAATTATACAACTATTAAAGTTATAACTATTTCCAATTGAATTATTTTATAACTAAATTTGACACTACTTATAATGCAACTATTTATCTTTTTGTAATTACTTTTCAAACTAATTGTAATATAAAATTTATAACTATTTAACAGTTATGATCGCTTTCATTCAAAACGCTCTTGATAGTGATATTGACGAAACTTACATTAAAAATCGACATTTTTGATAGTATCCTAATCTAAATACACACTCATTGTTACTTTAGTAGAAAAACGGTCTTCTGTAACGAATATCAATAATGACCTTATATGATCGTTACTAATATCTATTATCTATAACGTCCTTATAAATTCGTTACAGATAATAGATATATAAGTAACGACTATAAGAAAAGCCGTTACTAATATCTCAGTTTTGTCGCTTCGATTTTCAGTAACAATTATAGAGACGTTACAGAAATTCATCAATAACTACATTTTCTACTTTCAGTAACGATTTTGACCTTTACTAATGTCTCTTTCTTTACTAGTGTTAGAACCTGCCACCACTTTTATCTATATATTTTCTTTCTTCTTCTTGTGCCTCTCATTTTTCGAAACTTCTTCTTGCACTTTTTGTAATTCAATATATATATTTCTTTACACATTACAATAATTTGAAAATAGTTTACAATTATGCTAATTTAATAACAATCCTGCTAAAAACATACCACAACAATAATATTTTTTTTACCACTCTATATACCTTCTTCTTTCTTATGTGTTTTTTTTAAATGTGTGATTTTTTAAATGTCTAAGATTGTTAGTGCTCAGACAAGACAAGGGATATAGACTATCAAGAAGATCAGAAAATAAAATAAATAAAAAACAATATAATTATACGTTATTAGTAGCCAAAAAATAACAAATTAATAAAATAAAATTAATAAGTACTCATTAGTTTCTTCAATGTTCTTATAAATTTATTTAGCCACCCAATAGACTGCCCTTCATTTTTGTTTTCCGAATAAAAGTCAGGAGATGATCATGTCTTTCCGTATTTCTCTCTATATGTGATGTATCTTTTGAACGTGTTTTTTTTGACATTTTTAAAGTCTTTTAAACTGATAATAAAATTTATTATCTTTTTTATTTTAATTTTTATATCAAAAGGGAGAGAATTTGGAAGTAGAAATAAAAAAAATAACGTGACAGATTTGATTGATTAAAAAAATAAAATAATTTTTATTTCTTTTCTCACCATTTTTTTTACAACTAATAAGTGATGTCACGTCATTCACTATTTAATTTTCTTCCCTTATCACTCTCCATTTTTAAATTAAAAATTATTTAATACATTTTATCTAACTATCTTATAAGTTATAACCAATAAAATATAACATTTAGATAAATTTATTACAACTCCATACATCAATAAATTTGATTACCGTATTTAGAACACGATAAATGAACATTTCCATGATACATCATATATTTTATCAAAAATTTATAAAATAATTTTAAATTAACCAAATATTATATTACATAGGAATGTCAACTACCAAATTCAAAACAAGATATTAAAATATAAAAGTGCATGATAAATATAATATTACAATAAAATAGAAATAACACTTATTTTATCATGCATGTATTACTTATTTACATTACACATTTTATAAATTTAAATATATATTTTTTTAAAAACAGTTAAAATAATAAAATAGAAACAACACTTATTTTATCATGCATGTATTACATATTTACATTACACATTTTATAAATTTAAATATATAATTTTTAAAAAACAGTTAAAATAATTTCATTAAAACCCAAAAAATGAGAGTGCTAGAAATAAAAGCTAGACAAACTTTATTTATGATTAAGGATTACAATCAAAAGACTCTAAAAAATTGATTAATAGCATTCATACTGTTAGGATCGGGATCGCCGAAGGAGACTGGAGTCTCGCAACGATAAATACTTACACACATGCCGATCGATAATAACCCTGTTAGAGATTATTCATCTCGTTTCTACTCTACGTAAACCGTCACAAACTCTTGAACTGAGTTCAAGTGCGGAAATGTTTGTTTTGATTTGAAGCAACGAATAAATGGTTGGAAGATTCAGAAAGTAAAGAACTCAAGACACACGAGATGTTTATGGATGTTCGGAGAAAACTCTCATACGTCACTCCTTCTTCTCGACCTCGAGAAGGATATTCTTCACAACCTTGGGAAGAATATTCAATAGAAGATTTAGTTTGTTTACAACACGTACGCAAACTCAGTCGAACAACCAGGACTTAATTACTGTCTGTTTTCGAACTTCTAGCACACACAACACTTGTTGATAGACACTCTATCAACTTACAAAGAATTCACAATGTGAAAAGTGATACACTGATTTTCGGTATAAAACAATCTCTCACAAAAATATACTAAGGCAAATATATATATTTGTAGAGAGAGTTTTTGATTAGCAAGAGAGCCACGATCTTCAAGTTTACTTTCTGTTCTTCCTTTAATCTTCTTTTATTTTCAAAACACAACAACGATCATATCTGTTTCACCAAAGGACATATTAACTTCAAAGGAATGGAGCCTGTTGTACTAAAACTTTCATTGCAGAGGATTTGAAAATAATCTTGGTATGTGACAGTCTGTCTCTGCTGCTGTGTTAGACTGCCCATCCCAGATTACCGAAAGCTTAATTTGGAGCTGAGATTGATTAGGTAGTGGAAAACATTTATTAAGATGCTATATTTGATCAATTGACGGTCCTAATTTAAATATTGAAGGCATTTAATATCGAAGTGCCCCATTAAATACCGGAGTCATTAATACTAGAAGCGCCTATTAAATACCGAAGCCATTTAATATCAAACTCATTAAGTATCAGCTACGCCTCTGGAAAAATGATGTCTGCTACCGTTCCAGTAAACTAATAAGAAACCGATCCAGTAAACCGATGTCTTCTACCGATCCGGTAAACTGCTGAGAAACCGATCTGAAAATCGATCCGGTAAACCGATGAGAAACTGATCTAGAAACCGATCCGATAAACTGATGAGAAACCAATATGGAAACTGATTCCGGTAAACCGATGAGAAACCAATCTGGAAACCGATTCCGGTAAACCGACGAGAAACCGATCTAGAAACCGATTTATACTACTGGTTACGCTTCTTCGGGAAACCGATGTCTGCTACCGATCCGGTAAACCGATGAGAAACCGATCTGGAAACTGATCCGGTAAATCGATGTGGTAAACCGATGCGGTAAACCAATGCGAACTGATGCGGTAAACCGATGTGAAACCGATATCTGCTACCGATTACGCTTCTTGCCAAACCGATATCGTTCACTATCGGTTATTGAAATAGCTGAATTCCTTAAGTGCTGAAGTAGAAAATTGAGCTGATACCGATCAGCTTTTCTTCCGGTTTTCTTTAATCTACATAAAATTAACTTAATTAAGTTTTTATTTAATAGTTAATTAATACTAATAATTAATTATCTATTTTTACCTAACAATTTCTCCCTTTTTGATTATTTAATCTAAATATTCAAAACCTTGTAGTTTTATAATTGTTGGCGGCTTATATTAAGTTAATTTCTAACAATCTCTCATTCTTTGATTGTTTAGAATAAATTATCAAACCAGTTAAAATTATCAAAATCAGTGATCTATTGCTTATTAGTTTCTTAGCAATTTCTCCTTTTGATATTTTTAAAGATTTATCAAAACTTGTAAGTAGCAGAATAATTAATATATAAAACCACCCATTTTTGATAAACAAAAAACAGCGATGTTAGCAAAAATAACTAGATGTTCAACATAAGATAGCTTTAAGTTTAAGACGCATAAATGAAAGATCAAAGATAAGAGTTTTTAGTGTCTCCCTCTTTTCGGTTTCGAATCCGGTTTTGCAAGGTTTTCGTCTATCCATCTTTCCATGAAACCCTGACTTGGTTGATCCGGAATATTGGCTTCAGGACTCCTTTTTCTTGGTGGAGCAAGGTCTTCTTCAAGGGCAGACTCATCATTTTTGCGCAGCCTTCAATAGGACTGAACACTACGTGGGACTTTCGGTTGAGGAGCTTCAGGTGACAAACATAAATATTACATTCAAACCTAACCATCATAGTGTGGCATTTTCACATCCCATCCATTTTCATTGAGAGATCTTCTTTCCTTAATTTTTTCTTTTTCTTTAACAATTAAAGAAGATTGTATTGAAAAGGATAATGAGTATTGTTGTTTCTTATTATACAAGTCACGTTCTAATCCAATTTAAATATATTCTAAACATCTATCTAGGGTAAAGTTCAGTAATAGAAATATCATTGACCGAATGAGGAAGACCACTGGAGATTACAGATTTATTGGATTCAGAACTTTCCACGACCGGAAGCACCATTGTGCTAACGGGGAAGAAGGCTGGTTTTTGAGGTGCTTGTATCGTCGCAGATTGACTAGTCAGCATCATAGCCACAGTCGACATTGATGGTCTGGATTCTGGATTTTCATGCACACGATAACCCTATAAGTATGCATCGATTGACCTTGTTTCCATTATAGGATCCTCCCAGCGCAGGATCAGCGAATTCCAACAGTGCACCATTGCTCCATAATCTCCATGCCTATAACAAATTAACAACCCAAATTTATCTTAACTTTTCTTTCTTCTTTGTAATGGATGAGTCTCACTTACATAGCCAAGTAGGCCCATGGAATCTTCATGGCGAAACTTGCTGTGCTTCTTCCCGCTTATAATCTCCAACAACATTACTCCAAAACTGAACACATCCGACTTCACAGAGAAGTTCCCGTGCAATAAATACTCGGGTGACATGTAACCGCTGTATTAAAATACGATAAAAATACCTAGTATTATAAATATTTGAACAAATAATTCAAATCAAGCCACAATTAAAATGATAACTTACAAGTATCCAACAACTCTACTGGTGTTTCCTTGAGTTTGATCACTGCCAAATATCATTGCCATGCCGAAATCCGATATTTTTGCATCCATGTCTTTGTCTAACAAGATATTACTTGCTTTTAGATCACGATGTATGATTCTGAGTTGCGAATCTTCGTGAAGATAAACTAGGCCTCGGGCTATTCCTTCTATGATTTTGTATCGTTTGGACCAATCCAATTCCTCTTTCCGCTTGGAATCTAAGGAACAATCAAAAACTTGGAAATTTGACTTTGGTTGAAGAGAACACTAATCAATTTGAAGATAAGACATACCAAAGAGGAAGTAATTGAGGCTTCTATTAGGAACATACTCGTAGATGAGTATCTTCTCTTCTCCTTCGAGACAATATCCTAACATTCTCACTAAATTCTTGTGTTGAAGCTTTGCCACTAACACTGCCTCATTCTTGAACTCTTCCACACCTTGTCTCGAGCTTTTCGCTAACCTCTTCACCGCTATAACATTTCCATTTGACAATATACCCTAGAAAAACACATCTCTCTCTCCATTTGACATCATTCTTTCATGAAATTATATTTAAGAACACATATATATGCCATTATTTTGAAGATGAGTTATTTGGATCATCAATCAAAATATTAAATTACCTCTATTTTAACATACTTAACCCACAATATAATGAGAGATAATCTAATTATGTATTTATCAAACAATATCTAAGTTTACCTTATAGACGCATCCAAATCCACCTTCACCAAGCTTATTGGTGTCGGAGAAGTTATCCGTGGCAGCTTGTATGGTAGCAAAATCAAATTGCAATGACTCTGCTGTAATGTCAGTTCCTATGTATGTAAAATGAAAATGGGTGTTGGCGAAATTCTGTAACGAGATGATAATGAAGATGAAGAAGAAGGTTAATTATGTTATCAATCACTTGTACTAATTTTGATGTCTTCTCTAACTGGCTGGTATTTCTTCTTCGATCTCCTTTTCAGGAAACATGTTCCCGCAATGAAGAGAAGAACAGAGACTCCAATCGGAACGAATATGGCTATTAGCACTATGAGCACTGTCGATGAAATCCCTCCCTTTCCTATAAAGTAGATATTTCCATTATTCGTCTACCGTTAGTCTCAGGCGGGATAATACAATCGGTTACCTTACCTGAACTGTTCGACAGCTTCTGAGGAGGAGGAGGAGACGGTGGCGGAGGAGGAGGAAAGGCGGTGGAATTGTAGAAACTATACGTATCGTACCTGATATTGCAACTCGGAAGCAGAATTCTGGCGCCGCGATTCCCTAGGCAGCAGTTTGGAAGACTTGCAAACGAGTCCTGGAGGCACTTTGTGCAGCCGTCGAAAGAAATATCCGGCGTGCACTGAGCCATCATAAACAGCGGCTGCAACACCCCGTAGGTTGTTTGCGCCACCGCAAACTTCTTACCCACCAAGCTGCTTCCGTTCGCCGCCCTCATCGTCACATCTGCCGCTGTCTCTGACAGGAAGTTCGTGAAACCCTCTGGATCTGTCACGTTCTCGTTATTTCTCAAAATACCTCTAACTCCCCCGTCGGAAATCGAGATGATCGATTGGTCCGAATACCGAAGCATGCATTCTTCGTACCAAATAACGACTCTCTTTTCAGTCGGGCAATAGGTGCTGACAACCTGTCTGGCGGCGGTGGTGACGCAGTCCTGGCAAGATTCAGGTGAAAGGTCTCCACGGCAGAGGAAGAGGCCGTAGACTGTGTCGTTAGTTGAGTAGCCGACAGTGGCGTTGTAGAAACCGCTTGGCACTGAGGAATTGGAAGATAGAGTGGAGAGGAGAAGGTTTAGGTTTGAACGGAAGTTGCTATTTGATGTATAAGTTGTTGTATTGGGACAAAATGATAAGCATAGGTGGCTGTAGCTTCCGATCGGAGGCTCAAACAGCAGCAAGTTACAAAAAGAAACACCAATACTCTAAAATTGAACTTCAACTTCATCTTCATGGCTTTGATTACAAATTAAGAGAACCATAATCGGAAAAGAAAGCTTTTTTATAGATGATTGTTGAAATGGTTGTAGCAGGGTATTCAAAATTGAAAAGAGACGACTGACGTCTTTATAAGTGAGGGTGAAATTATTACAACAAAAAAAATAAAAATAAAATAATTTTACAATTGGGTACAACAATTTTAACTCCCTTCAAATATGTTATAAAATGAGACATGATTCCTTAAAAAATAGGATAGTTTTGGCATTTTTTTTTTAAATGGAGGAAACATTATTGATTTTTCATTAATAACATTACTCAATTAATTAATTAAAAATTAAAATATTTTATCTAAAAAAAATGTATTTTATTTAGTAAATAAATTTATTTTAAATGAAAATGTAATATGATATAAATGATAATCGTTTAAACATAACAACAAAAATAATACAAAAATACGAGCGTTCATCTTATCCCCTAAACATCATTGAAACTTAACGAGATTAACTGTGTGTGAGCAACAATGAAAACATAAATAAAAATGTTAATCAACGAACAAACATAACATAAAATTTAGCGTTAACGAGTTCGGATATCTTTAAAAAGATCAATGAATTCAGGGATCCTTAAAAAGATCAATGAGTTCGGAGATCTTTATAAAGATCAATGAGTTCAATAACTGTTTCCATCGAATTTTTAAAAGATATATCATTTTCGTTATAATAATAACGTTATGTAGTAAATGCATCGGTCAACTGCAATCACTGAAAGTCCTATATTTTTCTTTTGAGTCAAATAGTCCAGTATAAAATAATCAGAATAAAGACTCATCGACTCAAGCTAACAGAGTTCGCAGTTTCTATCCATTCAAGCAACCGACGACTGACTCGAGCATCAAGCACCTAGTCAATACCAATCGTGTTCCAAAGTAGACTCTAAATCACAACCACTCTTTTACAATGTAAAAATAAGTGAGGTGTCATCTCCACCTCTTCGCAACACATTCTGAGCGACTAACCATAATGCTCCATTTTTCCATGCATTTAACATCCGTCAGATCCTTCCATGCATGCATGTCACTCAATCCAAAAAAAATGAGATTTTTGAAGATTTAGAATCCCACAACTTCTCTCATAGGAAGTCATATTGGATAATCTCCACAAACAATGTGTAACAATTATCAACCTTAAAGGAATCCATATTTTTCAGAGTAAAAAATCACGCAAAGAAGGAATCATCACATTGTACCCACTAAGAGCAACATTCTTTCATGTAAAGTTTCATCTCCATCATTATGTCTTCTCTTGTATCTCATTTTACACACGAAACTATTCAAATGTTGATCGAACATATCATTGACTGAAACATTTCTACAGAACGCAATCGAAGCAAGGGTTGAGAATGGCAAGGCAAGATTTTTAACACTACATCATACATCGTCCTAAAAGTTGATCAATGAGTCGTCGCCTACTATAACCCCGGGAATCCCATAGCTTAGCACGTGTGCGATACACTTGGCAATACGAGTCTAGAGTGACTCAAGATTTGATAGTTTCAATATTGGTTTGCGTGTCATGTATTTTTTAAAATAAAACATTATTTTAAAAGATTTTGATAATACCCGAAAACTTTTAAAATTAATTATGTAAAAATAATTGATTTTATTCAAATTTTAATAATTTAGGGATTTGTTGTAATCAAATGACAATTTGATTTTTCTGAAATCCGATTTAAATTAATTAAATATAATTAATTTAAAAAAAAGATTATTTATTTAATGACATAGTCACCAATTGATTTTAGAAAAATCAATAAAAAGGTGTACATGTACAAACATATTTTACACTAGAGTTTTGTTTTTTGGTTCGAAGTTTGGTGATACTCGGGAAAGAGCTTTCGCGCTATGTACTCTGTACCAATTTGAAAACGGACTCTACTTATAAAGTTGACTTTTTGAAAATCGGTTGTATAACGTTTGAGTTTTAACCTTGTATTCTTTCGGTCCTAGTCATGTTTTTAGGTTTTAGCATTATTTAAATTATTAAAATATCAATATTTAAATGTTGGTACCTATTGCGGATGATAACTAAGGTGGAAATACTGGAAGAATATCAATCATTTTAAAGGGACTAGGGTTTAGAAATAAACACCAAACAAGCCTTTGATAAAATATTTTTTGTGTGGAAAATATTCTAGAATATTTTGAAAGTATTTTATATTTTTTTGGGTTTTTTTTAAATGGTTTAGGGGTCCAAGATTACAAAAATTATTTTGGGTATTGAAAATTATTTTGGATATTGAAAAATTATTCTAAGTGTCGGGGTCCCTCTGTCTAGGTGCTAAGGACTCTCGGTCCTTGGTTGATCTTATCGGTCTAGGTGAAAAAATCTATTAGTCCGGGTTTAGTTTGGGGCTAGGTTTACTGGTCTAGTTGTATAAATCCATCGGTCCTAAGTTAACTCGGGGCTAAGATCATCGATCCTAGGTCAAGAGAATTATCGATTCTAGGTTAGGTTTACCGGTCTAGGTATATAAACCAATCGATTCTATGCTATGGAGGTCATCGGTCCTTGGTTAAGTCTATCGGTCCTAGGTTAGAAACATTGGTCCTAATTTAGAAGGGTTCTCAGTCATAGGTTCGAAACATCGGTCCTATGTGAAAAGGGTACTCAATACTATGTTATAAACATTGGTCCTAGGTGAAAAGGGTACTCGGTCTTATGTTAAAAACATCGGTCCTAGGTTTAGTCCCTCGGTCTGGGCTAGAAATCTTCGACCGGACCTTTCGGTCCTAGCTTCCTTATATCACATATACTAATTGATACTAAAACAAGAACACTGTTTGTTTGTTTTGACAAATTCAAAAAATCAAAATTTTATTATTTTTGAATTTTTTTGATTTTGATCAAACATGATCGAGATGTATCAAACATGATTCAAATAGCTTCCCAACATCATTACAATAATGTTGGGAAGATTTCTGGGCTGTGATTCAATCGAGTTAACTCAAGAACAGCAAACCCATTTTTTTGATTTTTGAAATTCAAATTTGAGTTTTTATTATTTAGATCGATTGATTGGTTCTATCCTATCCAGATAGTTCATAAATCATCTAGAGATGAATTTTCAATCATAAAATCACATCAACAACAAGCCTACATCCTTTTATAATTTAAAATATAAAAATTTCAAATTCAAACTATAAATATGAATTAGAGATTGATTGGAACCTTACTAAGGGTTGAAGAATACTCCTTGATCATAAGGGAAACTTTTTGGATGCATAGATCCAAACTTGATGGCCTTAAACGGAAAATCCAAAAAATCCAAAGCTTTGACGCTTTAATGGTGGATTTCGATTTTTTTTTATTTCAGGCTTCTGTGTTGGTAGGTTACCTTAAGAATGAGTTGAGGGAGTTATTTATACTCATCCTAGGTCGATTGAGGAAGCCTAGTTGCTTGAATCATCCAAAAGCCATTAATGGCTTTTGACTGTTCTTGGCTAGTGGTTGTTGGAGTAGGTCGTGACAAGGCCTACTGTTGTAGGGAGAATGATCACCATCGTAGGGTGATCATTGTGGCTTTTTGAATCAGTGAAAACCATCAACAAATGGCTGAGTTCCAAAAAGCCAAAATCCATTTGTGTTCTTCATGCCTATCTTGTCGGCGGTCGCGAGGAAGACGAAGGTGGCGCTCAAAACGACATTGTTTAGAGCGCTTTATAGCATTCCGTTGGCGTTCTATTAGACGTTGGTGTTCGGTTAGCGTCCTGCTAACGGGGCGTTAACTGTTTCGCTATGGTCTGAGCGTGCGTCGCTTTGGCTACAACCGGCTACGCAGCCTTTTCATGAGCGCTGGATGAAAATCTAGCCTTGATCTGATGGTTCTAGCCTGCGCTTTTGGTTTCGGCCACAAATGATCACAATTTTATTTTTTTATTTTAAAACCTTAAGAGTTTGTTTGAAATTAATTTTTCTTTCACCTTTTTGACTTTAATTTTGATCCTTTCAAATACACAAAATATTAAAATAAATATGGAAATATTTTACCGATTATATATATATATATATATATATATATATATATTAGGGTTTAAGTAAATAATTGTTTTAGATGAAATGGATACACCAATTCATTCTAAATATTTATTTTTATCCCTTAATTTAAAAAAAAATTATTTTTAGATAAATGAGTACAAAATTTATCTTAAATAATTTTATTTTTATTATTTTGATCATTTTCCTTAATTAATAAAGCCTTAATTATCACAATAATTAGCCAAATTAATTGTTTTAGTTGGTTTTTGACAATGTGGTTAATTATTTTGACTTTATTTGTTCAAAAATAAGTTAAAATAAATATTTTAATTTTATAAATTGGAGTGTAGATTTTTAGTGCTTACATCTACCGAGAATCTACACTGTCCACGAAAAAACTTTCACATAACACTACAACTAATTGGAGGTTAGCTTTGGTGAACCATCCAAACCAATTAATTTTTATACTTGTATTTGATCATATCAACCCATAAACAGTTAGGCTCCAAAGAGAATCCATTGTACCATTTTAACAATAGAGCTTTGTTAAATGAATCAAGTTCCCTAATTTCTAAGCCTCATTGATCCTTAAATCTCTACACTTTATCCCAACTCACCAAATGACAAAATGAGGACTCAGAGGATCCTCAAAAAATTTACATATAATATTTTCCATCTTCACGGACATACTCTTGGAAACAAGAAATAAAGACATATTAAAAGTGGGCATAGTTCAATGCGCTCTTGATGAGGACTACGCGACCCCTTTTCGAAATCATCATACAAAGATAATTAGATGAAAATTTTCCAATGTCGAAGCCCATAATACTTGTCAAAGATGTTTAATAAAAATAGAGTCCGAGAAAAAAATATTAGACATATCAATATTGACCCGCAGTCTAGAACATGCTTTGAGTAACCAAAAGAATATAAAGTAGGTACTTGATATTTATGCATTTGACATGTATCATTCGTAATGTATCGTCATCGAAGAATAAATGAGTAATGGGAAATGAGACATTTTTGCCCCATAATCCACTCCTCTGACAAGACCAGCTTATTTCGCAAACTTCAAAGTGCTTCTATGACAATGACAAACAAGAATGAAGACTACGGGTCACCCTATTTATTTTCCCTTGAATTTTCGAAAAATCATCTAGAACTTCCATTCACACTCATAGAGAATTTGAACGCATAATCTAATCCAACCGATCCACTTATCCTCCATTGTCATTCTCTTCCCAACATCAAATAAAATTTTTGTCATTATATATTAATATCATTTAAATATTTTATTAAGAAAATAGTGTATGTCCTCTTAATTATTATCACTCAATATGTTTTTAAATAAATCAAGTTTATTTCTATAAATTTAAATGGAATAAGCTCTATATATGTTTATTTGTTTTTTTTTTTAAAATGTAACTGGTATTAATTTTATTATTTTAAATGTAATTAGTTTTAATTTATATTTGATTCATAATTGTTTTTTATTTAATATAAAATTAGTAATTTTCTAGAAAAAATTAAATTAAATTTGAAAAATGAGAGAAGTTGAATTAATTAAATTAATCTTAGAAAAATACTCTCATCAAATTATTCAGCAAAAACGAAAAATAAATATATTTGGAGCATTCCATGTTCACGGGTCAAAGTATTCCTAGACTTTTCTAAGTCTTTGATCGAATGCAAACATTGAGTCCCGTCAAAATCAATTGATTACCATCATTATTTATTTTAATGATTTTACATATTATAAGAACGTGAGTTATTTTAAATTAAAAAACATTACATCTTTTTAAATATATATATATATATGTAAAAAATAATTAAAAAAGTTAATTAATTTTAATAAGAGTTAATTTTGTTAATAACAAATTAGTAAGCTTTGTTAATTTTAGAAACTCTTACATACAAATAAGAGGTAATTGTTAGATTGATAATTTCAAAAAAAATACATTATAAGTTTTACTATTCATTGTGAATTAAAATGCTATCAGAACTTAAAGTTTAGGAGATTTTGGAGGGTTTTTCTTGTAGAGTTTTATTTTATTCTATTAAAGAAGAAAATGGACAATAAAGATGATGATGATCATAAAGAGGATGATCAAAATCGAGATGAAGATCAAAATGATGAAAGAATAAAAAGTCCAACAACTTTAATGTTTTGGAGCCGATTCGTAATTGATGGATCAACAAGAAATAAGGAATTTGGGGATTTCCGCTACCTGACGTGGTCGAAAGAACCACTAGTAGAGGACTTTTGTATCACTACCACCCAAACGAAAGGTTGACGCCTGATAGGTCAATCCTCACTGCGCGTACCATGAAGCTACAAAGATAACTCATTTTCTATATATTTTTACCAAAATTTATTTTTACCTTTTCTTGAGGTCATACTAGGAGTAAAGGTAGACGGTTGCATATTGCTGACAAAAGAAAAAGACAATGGGTGAAAGCATTTGAAGACAAAAAAATGTTTGGTTAGAATTTTAAATTAATAACATTAATTAAATAGAAATGATAATTTAGATAAATAAATTAAATATAATTTAATCTAAATAAATATAAATTCACACCAAATTCAAATATGAATTTATTAAATGTTTTTTTGCCAATAAATAAGATCAAATAATGTCAATAAATAAGAATGAATGTCAAAGTCTAGAAATGCCAAGAGTCTAGAAATGGGAGTCGTTGGATGAATTATCGGTCATTGGATTGATAAATAATTTATTGTGATAGTTTAATTTCTAGTTATATATATCCCCTATGTTGGAACACTAGTAAAAATAATGGTAAATGGCGATCATCTCTAGCGATTGGTTATGATACCAATCGGTGTAAAGTATTATAATCAATAGTTATAGCCTAATTAATACTGATTGGTTATAATACCAATCGGTATAGCCTAAGAAAATCCGATGGAAATTACGCAAGAACTTTTCGCGCTCTTTTGTATGGCTTATACCGATCGGTATTATAACTGTCAAATTTATCTCTGACGCGGATTACAATCTTAATCCGCTGATTCACAATCCAACGGTTCAGAATATCTCTCTTAGCCTCTTTATAGTAAAACCCTAATATTTTTCTAGAGTCTTCACATCCTCTCTCCCTAGCTGCTTTTACAAGGCGCCATCATCAAATATTTTCTTATCCGACGTAGTAGTAATGGATGGTGTGTTTTCTACGATTTCTAGAGTTGTGAAATAGCTGAGGATGTATTTGGATGGGAGGTGAATGGAAACCCATGGTTTGTAGTGGCGGAGAGAGAGGCGGAGAAGATGCGTGAATCTGAGACGGTGGTAGTGGTAGGTTAGGTGATCGATTGGTCAGAGATCTAGTGATGAGTTGGGGAAGATGGTGTGGTGGTGGGTTAGGCGGTCGATTGGTCAGAGATCTAGCAATGGAGGGTGGTCCGAAGAGTTGGTCGTAGAGGGGAGATGTGAAATTATCTTTGATAGTATGTATGTGTTAATATCCTGCCATGGCGGAAGAATCTTGTTCACTAGTAAAATATGGTCTATGGCGATCATTTCCACCGATTCGTTGAAACACCAATCGATATTATGAATATATTTATTCTGAATTTGATGCATACTTGTCTTGATTCTCTTTTGAGTTAATTAATTGAGGTGAATAAGTTCAAGCGATCAAGATATGAAAATAAAATCATGATTGAAATGTTGAATTGAATTGTGTACTAATGTGCTTACATTTGATTACATTTGATGTTTCTTGTCAATAACCATGATAAATGCATTCATATGCATATGCTTGTGATTGGTGCTTTGATAAAATTATTTAATTAATGATTAATTAGAATGTTATGACCATCACATTATCTCGATTGATACTTCATAATGATTATTGATTAATATTGTTTCTTTCAATACTCTATTTTTACCAGTGTCTTAATTTCATTAGTTCCTTCCATTAAATGTGACCTCTCCTACTTAATTATTTGTATAAATGTTGCTTAATAGTAGATGATTTAGTTTTTTTTTTCATTCTATGTCTTTCTGGTTCTGTGGTTGTATCAAGGTTGTAATTAGGAACTATTGAATCTCTTCCTACGTCTATATATATATTTTGAATCATTGAGAAGTGCTAGATCGAGGAGTTTTTGAAGACGTCTTCTTCCTCGTGCGACCTGAGTTCTTCTTCTTCATTTAGGACCGGAGTTTTCCTCAAATCCAGGTATTTAAACTAAATTTTTAGGTCATAATTGAAAGTGCTAATAAAAGATTAGGTGCTTTGATATTTAGATTCATGTATCGCCTGCAACCGATCTTAGATTGTATTTAGGGTTTATTGATGTTAGATTGATTGATATTTAGGGTTTAATGATGTTAGATTGATTGATATATTATAGTATACAAACACATGTATATTTGATTTAGGTTATGATATTGATTTAGGTTATGATATGGATATAGGTTTTGATATTGATTTAGGTTTAGATATGACTTTTTATTAATTTAGGTTTTGATATGAGTTCTAGACTGTTATTATAGATCTTGTGATAAAAAAATGCATGATGTATATGGAAAAATATCGATATATTCCGGAATACATTCAATGAGTCAATTCTTTTCTTAGTTTTGCTGTGAGTTCTGGACGAATTATCAACATTGCATGTCCATGCGTTAAATGTGGTAATAAAGAATATTATGACAAACATGGCGTAAGAAAATATTTGATTTTGTATGGAATAAAGAAAAACTATACATTTTGGAATTGTCATGGGGAAAAATGATGACACAATGAGAGTATTGTTGTACAGATTGATAGTAATACTAATGTACAAAATGAAGAAGATAATTTTGAACAACTTCATACTGATGCTACAATGGATGTGAACTAGGAGCATAATGATTTTGATGGGGATGATTATATGAGAAATATCATAAATGATTTATATCCATGTGGTGTTGATGCATCAAATGTGGGTCTTACGGGTAATATTGATTCGAATGAGGATGCTAAAAAATTTATATAGACTCTTAAACAAATCTAATGAAGCATTATATGAAGGCTCCAAAATTTCAAAGACATCAACATTATTAAAATTACTCAACCTCAAAAATATTGGGCAATGAACAAATTCTTCATTTAACATGTTGTTAAAATTGTTAAAGGAATAAATATTACCGGTGAACTCTACTCTTCCCGATTCATATTATCATTGTAAGAAGTTTATTACATATATTGGTCTTTCTTATGAAAATATAGATGCTTGTAAAATAGTTGTATGATGTATCGAAAAGATGACAAACTTTTGAATTCTTGTAAATTGTGTGGTGAAAAAGTGAAGAATCGAGTAAAGAACCTAAGAAGAAAGCAAATAGGAAAACTATCCCCAATAAGGTGCTATGTTACTTCACACTAATACTGAGATTGCGAAAATTATATATGTGTTCTAAAACTGCTCCTTTAATGACGTGGCACAAAGATACAAGGGTGATGATGAAGTTTTGTGACATCCCGTTGATTCTTTGGCATGGAAATCATTCGATGAATATTATCTTGATTTTGCAATTGAGCCTTGTAATGTAACACTTGGTCTCGTAAGTGATGGATTTCAACCGTTTACAAATAGAAAGACATCGTATAACATTTGACATGCGATCCTCATTCCTTATAACGTTCATTTAATACTTTGCATGAACTCTTCTAATTTTATACTATCCATGTTAATTTTTGGTCTAAAGAGTCTAGAAGATGCAATTGATGTATATTTACAACCGTTAATTAATAAATTAAGTGAGTTATGGAGTACTAGTGTAGAAACTTATGACGTATCAACTTCTCAGAACTTTAGATTGCTTGCTATATTAATATGGGCAATAAAAGACTTTTTTCTTATGCAAACTTATTTGGATGGAGTACAAAGGGAAAATTGGCATTCCCATCTTGTAATAAGAACACTTGCTCAATGAGATTGACAAATGGTAAGAAAAAGTGTTACATGTGTCATCGATGATTTCTCTCATCCAATCATAAATTTCGTAGACAAAAGTAATTGTTCAATGGAACTATCGAATCGAGAAGTGTGCCTCAATTATTATCGGGACGTGAGATTCTTAGACAAGTACGTGATTTGAAAGGTAGAGTTCTCACTCGAGATCCCACTAAAAGGGAAAAGGTGAATCATTAAAGTCGGGGTAATAATTGGAATAAGATGAGTATTTTCTTTGAATTATCTTATTGGGAAGATTTATTGCTGAGACATAATTTAGACGTGATGCATTTTGAAAAAATATATGTGATAGTGTTCTTGGAACTATCATGGATCTAATAGTAAAGATCAGAGATAATTTAAAAGCACGTCAAGATTTGGAACTTATGAATATACGTCATCATTTACATGCAGTTGATGTAAGGGGTGTTCTTAAATATTCAGCCGGTCCTTATACATTACCTCTAGAAATTTTTTTGAAGTTGTATCAATTTTTAAAAGACTTAAAAATGCTAGAAGGGTTTTGCTCGAACATTGGAGGATGTATAAATGTAAAAGATTTCAAGATTTTAAGAGTAAAAAGTCACAATTGCCATATTTTACTAGAATATCTTATTTCGCTTGCGACACGTGATTTACTTGAGGATGAGGTATATGAAACTATTGTGGGATTTTCAAAGTTCTTTCATATGTTGTATTTGAAATCACTATTGAAAGTCGACTTGGAACAACTTCAGAATGATATTGTTGTAACACTGTGCAAGTTAGAAAAAATATTTCTGCCCGCATTTTTTGACATTATGATACATTTGTCTGTTTATTTAGCAATAGAGACTTTGATTGGAGGGTCGATTCTATATAGATGGATTTATCTGATAGAACAATATATGAGAACTTTGAAAAGATATGTTCGAAATAAATGTCATCCTGAAGCATCAATTAGTGAGAGTTATCTAGTAAATGAAAGTATCAGCTTATGTGCTACGTATTTCAAGATTTATCAGTGCACATGTCAGCCGAACCACGAAGTTCTCTTGTCATATTTTCATATATTGAGGAATTATTATCAAGGAGAACATACATTTATGAATCAAATGATCGAGAATTGGCTCATTCATATGTGTTAAAAAATTGTAAAGAAGCAAATCCATTTTATCGGTATGAATGTTCTCAAATTATTTTATATGTATGAATGTGTTAAGCTTTAAACTATAACCGAGACTTTCGAGTTCTTTAGTTCAAGAAACAAGTTCTTGATTGTTGGGACCAGGGATGGAATTCAATACTCAAACGCAGCGGACATAGAGTGAGGAAAGAATTCGAGGTTAAGAGAGAAGAAACCGAGGTGAGAAGAGAATACCACTAGAATACACCTAGCGGTCCAAGAAATGGGGATGAGGGCCGAGAGATAACTTAGAGCACCAAGTTCCAAAAGATTCAATTCATAGCCCCAAAAAGTGGGGTGGACATCAGCATTTAAAGAGGCTGGTTTACCCAAGAGTATTCGGTTACAACTACTTCCAAAATAACAGAATTCGGTTTCAAGAAAAATAAGAGAGAAAGGAAACAAAACAGAATTATTCAATAAAAAACATAAACTGGCCCATATGCACACTAGGGCCGAGAGACGGGTGCTGTAAATAATTTAGGACCGAGGCTTTGGAGAGCAGACCGTAACAGAATATTATCAAAAAATTGATTATATGTTCAATTTGAATATGTAGAGAGTATATCTAAGAATGCTCAAGTGGTCGATGCGATGAAGAATATAACAAATGGTTCAAAAATAGAGTGAGTTGACTAATGTGAACTTTCTTTGACAATTTGTTTAAAATAATTCTAAATATCTTTATCTGTAAATTTTAAAGGTTCAACAACTTTATGACCAAAGCGAAAGAAGTATAGAGCTACACATGTCAGGAACAAATCCCACACAATATGTGTCCACTTTTATTTGGTGTAAAATAATTGAATATAAATTCACCATTAGAAGACATGACCGTAGATTGACAACTCAGAATAGTGGGATACTCATGATTGCTTGTCATGGTACGGAAACACAAAATTATTATGGTGTGATTACAAATATAATTGAAATACAATACCTTAGTGGTAAACGAATTGTCATATTTAAGTGCATTTGGTATGATGTGCATTCTGGAGCTACAATACTTCAAAATGACAAATACGAATTTGTTAGCATAAATCGTAAACGGAAGTCTCAATATCAAAATGAGCCGTTTATATTGGCAACCCAAGCAAAACAAATATTCTATGCTAAAGATTTGGTAATAAACCGGGTTTGGATATTGTAACAAAGATAAATCCTAAATAGTCAAATGTATGATATTACTATTGTTTAGTATTGTTTAGAAGTTGATGTTTATATATTTCTTTCAGGTATAAATGTCACATCCGAAGAGCTTTCAACTAAGATTTTTGTAGTCACAACTCAATTTCCTTAGAAAGAAAAAAAAGAAATACGGGTGACTCTTTATCACATACTCTAGTGGAGGATCTTCCTTAGGATTACTTGTCGTCCACACTAGAGGATGTGCAAAATCTTGTTGAGCCCACACCATCCATTGATGAAGACACAAATACAGAGTCTTTCAGCTCCCAAAGAAGGAGAGGAAGCAACACGAACTTGAAATTGGTCAAATTGACGGCTAATGGAGAAAAGGTGTGGGTCACATTCGACCCAATTGAAAGGAAGTCGTGCTGTAAAAATAAGGGCTTATAAAGTTGGTATTTGGGGGCCACTGTTCAAGAGAATAATATTATTCCACATTGTACATTTCATTGGCGTCACCTCACCCCCACCACCTTAAATAATCTGTGATAGTCTGTCATCGTAAGTTAATCATTTTGAATATACATTTCCATTTGAAATTAACCATTTGTTTCTTATAAATTGTTTATATTTCAGAATAAATTTGATTTAGATGATATTGAGAGTTATCGAGACGATGCCTTGATACACATGTAGACAAGGTGGGAGGATTGGAGGTACGAAATAAATGCCAATAAGATAAGGAAGCACGATGAAAATGTGGACGCAATTAGGGTGGATAAGCCTAATGTAATGACCCAACAAGATTGGGACTGACTGTTTGAAAACCATTATTTTACGATAAATTCCATGTTTCTATTTCAAATTTTGTACATAATATAAAATTTTGAATCAAACATTATATATATATATTAATTGCCAAAATGAAGCGCTACCAGCATAGAAAACAAAAAAAAATTAAAATTTGTACATCGGTTTGGTAGTAAAGTATTCACACAGCTGCAACGAGAAATGGTAAGACTTATTTTTTAACTTTGTTTTCAAATGAATTAAAATTGAACTTTCCAATCTTAGAAAGTGCAAGAAGGATCAACTCCAAGATATGCATATTGTTTTTGGCGACTATGACCAAAAATGATAAATCTGTTGATCTGCACGTACTTGAGAAAGTGGTAAGTATAAAATATGTTTATTTTAAATTTTATATATTATTAGCGTTAACATATTTTGTTGTAGAATGAACTAGGAGAGATGCGATCGGAATATCCCGACATTTCTAATGTCGATTTAGTTGAATGAGTTTTTGGCCCTCAAGACAAGGGAAAATATATTGAGATGTGATCAGTTTTAACTTCCCAAGTTTGAGGTCCATCACAGTCCAAAAAACAACTCCGTCGGGACAATGTGATAATACAAATAAGACTCGATGATATGGAAGAGAAGATGAGGGAGCAGAGGGCCGAGAGGGATGAGATGGAAAACATGTTGAATGTATCAATGGAAGAGAGGATGGGGGAGGAGAGAGACGAGATGATGTGTCTTATGTCACAATTTATGTCTGGCGGTGCATTAATCAATCCTACAATGTTTGCACAATTTACTAATATTGTTGGTCAATCATCGGGCTAAGGGTTATCCACAGAAATTCTACCCGTGCATCCCCAACAACAAGACGAAGATGATTTTAAGGAAGACGCATATTAAATAAGAACATTTGTTATGTATAATTAGAATTCAAATGTCGGTGTAGTACTTTGATTATTATTTTGTGTTTAAGAACATTTGTTATGTTTTTAGTTCAATTTCATTTAGGGTTTTGTTTATGGTTTAATTTTGGGTTCTATTTTTGGTTTTGTAATATTGTTTAAATATATATATATATATATTTAATTATATAGGTGTTACCGATTGGTTACTCAAACAATCGGTTCTTCTCATTTAGTCTATGTCGATTGGTTGAGTAACCTATTAGGCTAACTGAAAAGTATCGATTGGTTTAGTAATCAATCGGTATAGGCTAATAGAGAAGCACCGATTGATTGTCAACCAATCGATGTTACTTCAAAGGATAATACCGAGAGATCTTCTACGGATTGAGACCGATTGAATCTATACCAATCAGTATTACCCTATACCTATTAGTAATTTGGGTAATCTCGATCGGTTTATTGGTCTGTATAGCCCCGTTTTTTACTAGTGGTTCTTGAATTTCTTCTTCTAGTTCGTGTTTGTCTTCTTCATATTCTTCATAGGAAGGTAACCTTAATATTTACTAATAGAAGAAATGAGTCTTGGGGAGAATAATGGTCGTCTTGGAAAACCAACGAGCAACACGAATGATGGTTCTCGCTTGTGATGGTCGCCATTAACTTTTCTTTCTTATTGTCATCATCGTCGGTTGAGTCTATTTTTTCGGTATTACCCTATATTGATTGGTTGGATTCCAATCGATATTACCCTATACAGATTGGTTAAATTCCAATTGGTATTATCCTATACCGATCGGTTAAAGTCCAATCAACATGCCTTGAATTTGTAATGCCGAGAGAGCTTCTAGCGATCGATGACGATTATATTAAATTCAATCGGTACTTTCTTATACAGATTGGTAATCAAGGTATTACCGATCAATGCTTTTTTACTAGTGGAACTCAATCTCATATTCTTTCTTCATTCATCTTATTAACTATCTAGAATTTGAAGAGTCTTTTCTTTGTTTATTGTGAGTGTTCTTCGAGATCTTCGCTCAATTAAGTATTTTTCGAGTTATTCACTCAACTGAGTGTTCTTCGAGTTCATTAGTCGATGTATTTTCGTAGAAACCTGGTGATCAATTCAATTACTTTTTCAAGTTCGCTACGTAATGATTTTAGTGCTAAATCACTACTAGATTTTTTGTACCCTTGACATAGTGAAACTATTTTAAGTGAAATGCGTTAAACACATTCATTGAATCAACCTCTTATTCGGTGATATTGTTCTTCATATATATTATATTTTATTTAATTTTAGTGTAACATCATTTTATATATTTTTTCTGTAATTTTGAAGAAGAAAACACTATATCTTAAAATAGTTTAAGTGTGTTAAACTATATATAATTTAGATAGACATAGCTTAGTTTAATTTATATTTAGGGGGCGCTTGGTTCAAATAAGGGAATGAGAATAAAAATGAAATTGATAGATGTGTAGAATGAGAATGAGTATGATTGATAGAAGTGTAGTGTTTGATTAAGACCGTTAATTCGATAATATGAGTAATGTAGTGTTTATATCCACTAAGAAAGTGTCACGTGTACAAAGAGAAAAAATCAACAAATGAGAGAGATGATATTTCAGTTTTGTGTATATGTGTCATTTCATGAGTGAGATATAATATTAACGGTATCAAATTAACCGGTTAAGACCTTATTAACCAGTTAAGGCCCTATAATAATTATCATTATTATAGATAATGTTTGGTTTTATTAGAGGAATTGTTATTGATAATATTTGATTTGTACATAAATTACCTTTTATAATTTAATATATTTATAAACTTGATTAATTTTATTTATTCTTTTCCTATTATTACTCAATTAAAGATATATATAAATAAATAAATTAATCATATATATATATATAAATATATATATATATATATATATATATATATAAAAATAGAAATAATTAGTCAAAGTAAAAAAAAATTATTAATAAATTATCAATGTAATTTGGTTTGTTTATATTATATATTTTAACGTGTTTATTTGAATAAAGTTAATTTTGATAATTATTAATTTATGTCACTATATTTTTTTTATTTGATTTTAATATTAAAAAATTTATTATCTTATACTAAAATTAATGGCAAGAGAATTATTAAAATTATAAAATACACTGCTACATAAAATAATAAGAACCAATAAATAGATATTAAATCACACCTCACAAACACAATTTATATATATCTATTCAAATAAAGAAAAATTAAATTATATAATTTAGTTTAATTTAAAGTTTTATTTTTAATGAATCTTATATAAAATTTTATGTACTAAACTGAAAAAAGTTGAGAAACAGAATATATAAGAAAAACACGAGATAATTTTCTAGTACAAGAGATTCATTTGACTGTTTATCAATTAAACAACATACCAAATATCAATATTTAATCTCTTTCTCATTTCAAAGTATAACAAATATTGCCAAACAGACTTAAAGTTAATTATTCAAATAACCTCCTATAACCAATTTTTTAAATGAGTTGACAACTATCATTAATTATTAAAATTATAATCAAATACTTTATTATTTTTAGATGTAATAATAATTTTTTAACTTAATTATAATTTAATTAATTTGATCTAAAAAGATAAAATAATATTAATAATACAAGATATAACTAAACACGAAGGCCCAACGAATTTTACAGATAGTGACGAGAGAGTATACAAGAAAAGTCATTGAAAAAAAAATTAAAAGAAAAGTCTTTAAATATATATTTCATTTTAATAAATTTGTATAAGTTTTAATTTTTTTATAATTTATTTTAATTTTTATTTATTATATTATATTTTAATGTTTATATAATAGATTTTATTTTAATATTTATATAATGTATTATTTGATAAAATTTATTTTAATAAGTCTGACATATCTTTTAATGTATTTTATTTTATTAATATATATATTTTTTCATATTTATGTCATATATTTTATTTTAATATTTATATAATGTATTATTTGATAAAATTTATTTTAATAAGTTTGACATATTTTTTAATGTATTTTATTTTATTAATATATATTTTTTAATACTTATGTGATATTTTTTATTTAAATGTATATAATGTATTATTTTGATAAGAATATGTATTTTATTTTAATAAATTTCATAATAATTTATTTGATAATGCATTTTATTTTTTGTATTTAATAATATTTTATAATATTTAAGTTAAGTTTTATTATAATAATTTAATTTGTCAAAGTCAAACTTAAAATACACATTTTATTTGACTTTTTATTTATTTAATAAGTTCTACAATATAATTTGATTTTAATTAAAAATATTTTTAATTTTATTTAATGTTTTTATAATATATTATATTTTTATATTTATATAATATATTTTATTTTAATATGTAATATGGAAATTAAATTTTAACTTATTTTAATTATTAAAAAGAGGAGTGTGCGTAGTTTAGGGAGATAATGAAAATATGAATAATTTTGGAAAGTAAACCAAAAAAAAGTTATTGGATCCATGAAGTAAATTCGATGAAATGATCCTAATAATGTTTTATTTTGGAAATAACTCAGGCAATATAAAGTTTGAAAAAATATCCTTTTGGACGTAAATAGCCTTTTGCATTAAGAAGCTTCATCGCATTACGCGAAGTCCCATCACGTTATGCGAAAACACCCTTCGCATTACGCGAAGTCCTATCGGATTACGCGACAACACCGCGAGATATTTTTGCAAACATTATCGGACCATCTTTTCACGTGACGCGAAAGGTGATTTGTATGATACGAATGATGCTTCGTTTGATGCGAAGAGGTATTTTAAACTTTATACGTGCCAAAAAAATGATTTTTACAAACCTTATCATGTCAAATCAGTGTAATTTCCCAAAATGCGGTTATTAGGTCATTTCCTCAAATTTCCTATACTAACTGTTTACTAAACCTTTATGACTCTTAAATGGTCATAATTAATGTTTATACCTATTAAACAAAAAGATAATAACGTATTATATTAACTAGACTATTAAACTATTATATGACTCTACAATTTCTTAAATAATTTTATTTTCAACACTCCCCATAAAATTAATTCTTCTTCGTGATTCCAAACATACTAGTCATTCTACTAAAAAACTCCACTTCACGGGGCTTCGTAAAAATATCTACAACTTGATCAACAAATTTCACATATTCAAGTCTGATCTCCTTTTTTGTAATACTCTCTCGGATGAAGTGATAACGTGTATTGATGTGTTTACTTCGATCATAAAAAATAGGATTTCTTGCTAGAGTTTGAGTAGACTTGTTGTCGAAAAATATTTTGGTTGCTTCATTCTCTGATAAACATATGTTATTCAACATTCTTATTAGCCAGATTGCTTGACAAGCGCATGTTGTCATCGCGACATATTCAGCTTATTAAGATGATAAAGAGACTATCGCTTGTTTCTTCAAACTCCACAAAATTGCATTAGGCCCCATAAAAAACACAAATTCAGTTGTGCTCTTTCGATCATCTATATCTCAGAAAAAATTACTATCGGAATATCCAACAAGTTGAAATTCCTTGGACGATGAATAAAGTAGTCCAAAATCAATAGTATCTTTCAAATATCTCAAAATTCTCTTTGTCGCCTTCATGTGCTCCGTCATGGGCACCTCCATGAATCAACTATAATTCCCACACTAAAAAGAATATATGATCGAGTACATGTCAAATACTTTACACATCCAATGAGACTTTTGAATAGTGTAGGATCCACATTTTCTCCATTTTCATTCTTGCTCAATTTAGATCTAACCTCCATAAGGGTAACCACCGGTTTGCTATTCGACATATTGAATATATCTAGAACTTCCTTCACATATGCTTGTTTCCTAACAAAAATTCCATCATCCGATTAACGTACTTCTAATCCGAGATAAAATGATATTAAGCCAATATCTGTCATCTCAAATTTTCGGGCCATATTATTCTTAAAATCTTCAAAAAGACTCGGATTATTTCCTTTGAAAATAAGATCATCCACGTAGTGGAAAACAAATAAACAATCTCCATTTTTTTAATCATTTTTCACATAAAGTGCACACTCGTGTGGTTCTCATAAAAATAAGTATCAATCGGACTATACCATGCTCGAGGAGCTTGTTTGAGATCGTACAAAGCCCTCTTCAACTTTAATACCTTTCCTTAATTTCCTTTCATCACATAGCCTTTTGGTTGCTCTACAAAAAAATCCTCCTCAAGGAAACCGTTAAGAAATGTTGACTTCATGTCCAATTGGAATATTTTATAGTTTCTTTGTTCCTCCAGTGAAACAAAAAATCTAATTTTTCCTAGAAGAGCAATTGGAGCAAATACTTCATCACAGTCCACTTAGTGTCGTTGTGCATAACCTTAGATGACCCACCTCACTTTATATTTTTGCACAACACCTTTGGAATTCTATTTCTCTTTGAATATCCACTTGACACCAATGGACTTCTGACCTGTTGGAAGAGAAGTGAGTTCCCATTTATCGTTTCTTTTAATTGCTTGAATCTCCTTTTCCATGGCTTGTCTCCATTTCTTCTCCTTACTAGCTTCTTCAAAGCTCAAAGGCGTTGTTTCAGTTAAAATACATAACATAGAGACATCATTCATTACCTTCGTATTCTCATAAAGTTCTTGGATAGTTCTCATCCTTCGTGATCTTTCATTAGGGATTCCACTTGATGAAAATGCACTAGAAGATGTGTTCGATGTCGTCGTAGAAACTACGAGCTTTCATGTTTCTTCTACTTGATTGTCCTCATCGAAGAATGTGAAGAATTCGTTGAAGGATTCTTCATTAACTTTCCATTTCCCAGAAGCATATTCATCAAACATCACATCATATCACGACTCACAACCATCTTTCCATTGACATGATTATAGAGTTTGTACCCCTTTGATTTTTCGTCACAACCGATTAACACAAACTTCTTGCTTCTATCATCAAGTTTGGTTCTTTGTTTCTACGACACATGTTTGTAGGAAATACTACCAAAAATCCTCATGTTAGATACATTTGACTTCTTTCTGCTCCAAGCTTCAATTGGTGTTAGTCTTTCACGTGTTTGGTCGGACACCGGCTAAAGAGATACACTACACAAACCACTGCTTTCACTCAAAATTCTTTTGGCATCTTCTTATGTTTCATAATGCTCCAAGCCATGTTGAGGATTGGACTAGTTCTTTTCGTTTCAGCCACTCCATTTTGATGTGGGAATCTTAGAGTTGTGAGAAAACACCTAATGTCATTTTCTTCACAAAAATAGTTAAAGGCATTATAAGTAAATTATTCACCTCTATTTGTTCTCAATGCCCGAATCATATAGTCAGACTCTTTCTTTACTAAAGTTTTGAAATTTTTAAAAGTATCAAAACTCTTAGATTTTTCTTTCAAGAAATAAACTGAAATAATTTGGCTAACATCGTTGATAAAAATTAAGAAATAATTAATTTTACCATAAGACAATGGTTTGATTGGTCCACAAACATCGGCATGAATTAATTCGAGCGGCTTCATTTCTCTTGACGTTGCTTCCTTCGGAAATCTTTTTCTTGCGTGTTTTCCTAGAACACACACTTCACAATGTTGATCTAGATGATTGTTCAAAGGAATCCCCTTCAAAATTTAGGACATCATTTTTAGGCCATCGAAATTGAGATGTCCCATCCTCATGTGCCAACACCACACTAGATCTGTTACAACCACTTGCAAGCAATTTGCCCCTTTAGTTTGAATAGGGAGCGAAAACATCATATTTTTCGTTGCCAAAGATTACGATCCTTCATTAAAATTTGGTAGCATTTTTCCATGAGTTGCCCCAAACTCAAAATATTACTCTTTAATTTAGGGACATAATACACATCGGAAATAAACTTGTGTGTACCATCCATCAATAGAATTAAAATGGTACATCTACCTTCAATCTGAATTTTTAAAGTATCTCCGAACGTAATATCTCCGATTCCCTTTTTCTCAATCTCAACGAATTTCGACTTGTTGCCACACATGTGGTTACTCACACCGTTGTCAAAATACCATTGACTTTCTTCTCCAATGACTTATTGATTTAGTGCCAACAAACATCGACTCCTCTATTTCTTTCTCTTCCGTGAGATTGACTTATACTTTCGCATCATCGACATACCAGCAATTCGTCTGTGTCCTCTTTCTCTTCTTCTACCACTACCTCTCAGAATTTCCTTGAGGTTTTCATTATTTGCTCTCTTGACATCTGGATTTCTGCCACGTCCTCGATCGTCACCACGAGAATAACCTCGACCTCGATGAACTACACTCCCCTTTTTTCCAAACGAATGCTTAACTAGAAGGGATTTCTTCAAAGGCTTCTTCTTGTGTTTGTTCATTCGTTCCTTATGCACTCATAACGATCCATTTAATTTGGCGATTGAGAGTTTCTCCAAATCTTTGTTCACTTCGATTGTAATTGTTAAATCTTTGATGTAGAGAACGTAAAATTTTCTCGATTACTCGAACGTATTCTATACTTTTCACCATTTAGCTTCATTTGGTTTGCGATACATAAGATCCACGTGAAATAGTATGAAATAGACTCCGACGCTTCCTGATGAAGATCTTCAAATTCTCCCCGTAAAATCTGAAGGCACACCTTTTTTTTACCTTAACAACTCATTTGTGGAAATTTTCTAGAATTTTCAATGCCTCGTTCGACGTTGAAGCATTTTATACTTTCTTAAAAGCAGCATCTTCCAGACACAGGTGGATGATAGAAAGGGCATGTTGAGCCTTCTTTTTGTTCATCTCGAACGCTTGAATCAGGGCCAACATCGCATCCTCATTAAGTTTGACAATCCCACTACTTACAATTTCCCATGCATCTTGGGAACCGAATAACGTTTTTACTCGGATAGACCAACTATCATAGTTGTATTTCGTAAAACGTGGATATTAAAACATCAAAGACATCCTTACTTTGATACCACTTTATTATACTGGACAATTGACGTATTCTCTCACTGACTCAGGATAATAAGATTAAAAAGGGGGAAATATTTTATTTTAATTTATATTCTTTCTACAAATACAACTATTTTATTTATATTAGGACAAAAAACTCTTAAACTTTTAAAACTTTCATGACTCTTAAACGCTTATAATTAATGCTTATTAAGAAATCTATTAACTAGACTTTTAAATTGTTAGGTGATTTTTTAACTTCTTAATTAATTTTATTTCAACATTAACATCATGTTCATATACATTTCATATATTTTCTTATCTACAAATACAATTATAATTCTTATTGTGTCCCATATAACAACCGTGACACATACTTCTTTATAGTGAACACCATACTACTACTAGCCTTGTTTGTACTTCTCAAATTTACCAAACTCATTGAACACTCGACACAATTTCTTTTAGCATATATTGGAAGCTTTGTTAATTCTCCATGGATTGGATCTTTTGCTGCATTGTTGTCAAACATTGATGATTACAAGTTGCATATTTAAATATTAAAGGATCTTAAGTAATATATAGAGCTAGAATACTTCCATTATTATTTGATAAATCTTCTCTTGTAATATAGACTTGCTACCAGACTCAAGGTTGTCTGATTTTTACCTCCCTACCAGATCTTTTCCACCACAATGAAATCACTAATTATCTTATTATTACTTCTCATCTAGTTGGCCACTTCTGTCATTCTCGCAAGTAGTCTTTAATCGTCTCGTTTTTCTCCAACTCTAAAATCTTAAAGTCACTCCACAAAGAATTTAAAAGAGATTTCTTCACCTTAACATTTCATCCAAACTTGCTCAAAATCAAATCCCAAATAGCCTTTTCGCTTGTCCAAGATCTTTTCGAACATTTTTTATTGAGCGCTCGATAGAGATATATTTCTTTAAATTGTAGTGTTTTTATATGCCAATAGAAGAAAAAATTTGTCAAGACAAGAATATATTGATCTTGTCCTTTTCCTAATTGATAACGAAAAATGAAATTATCTTGTAATTTGTAAAGAGTGGAACGGTCAAGACGAAATCTAAGTTTTCTAAAAAAATTAAGCTTGATAAAAGATCCAACTATTTTACAATGACACCAACCGAGAAATGGGGTTAGACTTAATAAATGTGGCACATATATATTGCAAGGGAATTCAACATTAAGTTAATCCTAGTTCTTTTAAAACCTTGATTTGAGAAACTTTTTTTGGAGCAATTTGTTTATCTATTTTGATGATTTATATATATAATTATAAACTCATGCCAACATATGGCTTGACTTGTACTATTATTGTTTGATTTTTACCACAGTTAATAAGATTGTTTAGTTGAAAAAAAGTTTACTTAAATATTTTATCCCTATCATATAACTTGATAACTACTCCCAATTTAACTCTGGTACTAACCAGATTAAATTAAATATAATATGAACCAATTACCTTGGCCTTATATGTATAAAAAACGATACCAAAACATTATTCATACATCCTATTACATTAGCTGCCAGGGTTATGCAATTTCTTAGCTCTATAAATTAAGAACGATTTTATTAATTGTAATGCAACGACAGAGAATTAATAAGTAATAATTTCTTGAATAGGAAGTACACCAACTGTATGGTTTAACCTTCAAACACATATAATTAAACATCATAAATGATTGGTTAAATTTAATTAACCATAGAACAAACCTTCCTGATTTCACCACTCTTTCCAGTGAGGACACCAATCCTGCCCATCTTAACCATTGACACACCAAAGTCCTTGAAGAAACTAGATCCACCAGCCGCAGCTTTCTCGACATAAGCTTTGGTTTCTTTATCGTCAAGAAGTGCTGCGTCCGATTGTAACAGCCCACGTCGCTTACCCACGAGGGTGAAGTAGTTCACGTCGAATGTCTTGAAGCTCCCGGGGTCCAACTCCACCAACGTTGTTTGGTCTCCCGGCTTGCATTTCATTGCTAGCCTCTTTGCGTATTCTGAGTCCAAGGTAGGGTCTGAGTCGCCAATGTTGCCTTTTCCGGTGAAGTTGTAGAGTCGGTTGTTGAATGAAGAGCAATGGGATGTGCCCAACGTGTGCCCGCCTAAACAATTTTTAATATTTTTGGAAAAAATAAGATTTTTGTTTTCTTTGATACATAGTCAAATGAAAGTCGTGTCTACAAAACTAGTCATGACTCATGACATCATTTTAATTGACTTCAAATAAATAGTTAAACTCTTAGGTCAGAAGATCCTAAATTAAATGAGCTAAAGTCAACAGAATAAACAATTTAAATACCAAATTAGTTTGCAGTAAACTTTACTTATAAGGCACAACTCACAACATATATATCATTTATGGTTTTAAACAAGCAAATATTTTCTTACCGGAAAGGACTACAAGGTCTTTTGTGTTAAGACCACGTTGAAGGAAATCTGATTTCAATGATGATATGTTAGCAAATGGAGGTGGCAAGTTCAAAGCATCAGCTAGTTTTGATACTTTTCCATCTCTACGACCGGTCTCGACTTCCCAAAAGTGTGCCTTAGTCTGGTTTGAAAGAAAAAAAAATCAATTAGGTGTTGAAACAAAGGTTTCAATTTTTCATATACACTAGTAAGTAAGGATTTATAAGTTTTCACCGCGACTGACACATCCCTTGCTACAATGGCCAAGATATCGGCACACGAGACAACTCCCGGGCACTCTTTCTCTAATGCAACTTTAACTTTATCAATGATTTGAAACCCTCGAAGACTTAGATTCGGAGGCGAGTACTTTTCAGTATCATTCTTTGGAGAATCGAGTAGAATTGATCCATCACAACCCTACACAAGAATAACACACATATATACAAATAAAGAGTTAGTTTACATATATTAATACAAAAATAATAAGTGAGTTGTTATGCTAAAAAGCATGTAAAAACACAAACCCTAATAAAGCAATCATGAAAGTGCATCCTCAACAAAGGACCGGAAAGGCTAGGTGCCACCGACATGACCTGACCAATCACTTTCCCTGTTATGGCTTCTGCATTTGGGCAGGTTTTCTCGTAAAACCCCACTTTCAAGCCTTGACCATTGGCGAGAGGGCTTAAAATGGTGGCAACAAAAAGAATAACGAGAAAGAAAAACGTGGAATCATTTGAAGAAAGCATTGTGTTAACAATAGAACTTGTAAGTTGCAATGAAATGTTAAAGAAAAGACCCTATTTTTATACTTGTAGCTAGCACAAGAGACTCTTAGATGGTTAATTTTATATTAAACACAATTAAGGTGGATAGCATGATGAAGCTTGAAAATTAGTTCTAACAACTTAAATAACAAAGAAGAATATAAGAGAATTGACTACTTAACAATTCTATAGAGTTCATAAGGATTAATTTATCTCAAGTAATATTAACAATTAAACAAAACATGTTCTTGCAACTTGCAGTTTGTTTAATGCTAAAACTAGTTGACCTTCTTTCTCATGCTGTACCTTTCTGTTGATTAAATACATAATTTTAGCTATTTTATTTAACGTTTGAAATAATATTTTTTAAAAGTGGTAAAGTCGTATTTGTGACAATTTTGTAGTATATATATTTTTAAAAGATTAGTTAACTTGCTACCAATCATCCTAAATCATTTAGCTTAATGTATATGACATCCTAACCTCAATATGGCACGAGCTTGAGCATTATTAGTAATATATGATGGTCATCCATTGAAATTTGCACTATTTTTTAATGTATAATAGCATTGGTACTATTTTAAATACCATATATTGGTTATTTTTATTTTTAAAATTTTAAATGAAAGCTCTTCAATAAAATAATTTTATTTTTTAGCTTAAGTTAAACTATTTACATACTTTCTATTCAACTAGACCAACTTCTTTTATAATCATTTTTAAATGAGTTCATTATGGAATTATTGATAGGATTAAGCTGATTATGGAATTACATACTAATGTTAGAATAAAAGAAAATATTATAAGCAATAAAAAATATATTTAATTTTAACTTTAGTTTGTAACAAAATACTATGTTTTAAATAAATTGGAAGATAGATAATAAATAACACTATTTTGTAGAGGATCATTTTAAATGTAAGTAAAGGTTGACAATAAACTATATATAACAAATAATCATTATGATTCAAAAGAAGCAAAATGAGAAATAAAAAAGAAAATAAGGTTACCGGATACTGAAGAGTCCAAGATCGTTAGAGCCAGGGACGAATCCAGGATTTCGAACTGGGTGGGCTTGAAAAAAAATTAGGGTGGGCTTAAAATAATAACGAGAAAATTTTGAAAAAAACAAGTATATATATAAAAGTAAAATTTTACTATTTTTTTAATAATTAGATAAAAAAAACAATGAATTATATTGATTTTTTTAAAGAAATTAAGGGTAATTTCATATTTCTACCGTAAAAAAAAAAAAAATCCGAGGTGGGCCCGAGCCCTTACATAGATTCGTCCCTGGTTAGAGCTTGTACAACTTGACTTTGAAAGGTATGGAAAGAGCTAATAATATTAGTATAGGACGGAATTAATGTCATAGATAATTTGGGCAAAATACATTATAACAAAAACGACATAAGATTATGGTGCATAATAAGGGCCTAATTAAAGTGTACACAAAATAAATTCCAACGTTTATTTCTTCATCATGTTTACTCTTTTATTATCATAGTTAATTGATCAATAAAATTTTGCGATTTCATTATTTACAGGATCTTCACCGTCTCATTCACGTTGATCTAAAATGTTCTCAATCCATCATCATCAAGTATTTATTGTCCAAATTCAAAATTCATGTTCATCACACACACACACATATATATATATATATATATATATATATATATATATATATATATATATATAATCTAAAATAAATGAATTCTTGACAATATACATATATATACAAAATAAATGGAGGTAATAATGCATCCAACTTTGAATACGGAGCATCCATAACTTTAAACAAGATTCATACAAAAAAGAATACTTCCAAATTCAAAATTCAGGTCTCTCATATAGCTAAATATATATGTAAAAAAATCTAAAATAAATAGATTTGTGACAATATACATAAACAAAATAAATAGAGGTAATAATGTTGGGTTTTGAGTTCATATTTTATTAGAATTTATATATTCTAATGAGCTTTACTCTTTGTTGGGTTTAAAAGTAGTAGTTTAGTCTGTTTGTCTTTTGATGTACTCCTATAAATACAGACATTGTAATATAGGGTTACTTGGACTATTATTCCATGAAGATCAATATAATGGACGACTCCACGAGGATGTAGGCATTGTTAGTCGAACCTCGTTATATCTCGTGTTCTTTATTAATCTTTACCCATTTTATCTTTATATCTTTTTTTTATCGTGTGTTTAGATTATATCGTTTCTCAACAAGTGGTATTAGAGCATGTTTTGAGACTATTTAACCTAATCTATTAATGAATATATTATAGAAACCTTAACCGTCACTGAAGAGATTGCTTCAAATTTTTGCTTTTGTTGAAGATTGTTGGCTGTTTGAGAAAACGATATTGGTTGCAGAATAATTAGCCGTTGTAAAGACTTTAATCGTTAAAATATTTTTTACTTTTGGGTTATGATGTCTTGAGAAGAAGAGAGAAGAAGACAATGGTTCATTTATTCTTCTCGAATGCCAATGGGTGCAGGTAACGAAAAGTCGTCGTGTATGCATTAACACTAGAACGAAGAAGATGATGTTTATTCTTTTGACTTATTTTAATTTGGATGATATGGTATATTAAAATATAAAAAATGAAAAAAACTATATTTTCATATATAGTTATATATATATATTATATTATGATATAATATAATATATGTAGAGAAGGAGCCAAGAATCTTTGAAAGCGTTCAACAACTAAGACATTTTCAACTAAATTTTTTTTCTTAAAGTTTCGTTTGATTTCACAAAATAGGATTAAGTCCTATTTGATTCCAATTTTCACAAGTAAAACCTTGTTTGATTTTAATCAAGTTCTTTAAACTTTGTTTTTGCTATGATCATGGATTTGTATTGAGGCTTGTTTGACTTGAATTTCTCAAAGATGGAGATTTGTTATCTTCTAAGAGATTTGATATTCATCAATATGGAAATTGAAATTTGGAGTTGAAAAAGAAGGTGGAGTGCTTATTCAATTTTGCAGATTGTGGAAGACAATTGATGCAAGATGTAAAGGGTTTTCTATTTAAAGCATATGGCTTTAAGGTTTGTTTGCAAGAGTATGTTTTTGATATGTGTGTATGAATGCCAGATTTGGATTTGTACCAAACCTTATAAGTAGGTTTTAATTGAAAATCTATGTTAAGTGCCAGTGTGAAGTTGTCAAGTGGGTGTTGGTGCCTCAAGGGTTCTACCAAGATGATAATTTCTAAGGTATGAGTTGAGGGTGCACTAATCATAAACATGGTTTGTTAGATTCTTTCTATGCAGGAATTGGCTAGAAGAATGTGGAGAACAAATGATACATCTTCAATCTTGTTGAAAATTAGTTTGAAGTATTTTTATAACCGATTATTGTTTTGGCATACATGAATGACATTATTTGAATATCACTTATTGACATACTTTTATAGATAGTCAAAAGTGGCAAAAATTTTCACTTTGGTGAGGGTTTTGACTTGAAGAAATTCTCGTCTAAATGAGTTTGGATATATTTTCTTTTCAAAAGGGTTATTGAAGAAGTCAAAATTAAAAGAGAGGTAGAAAGAGAAAATATAGTAGCAGATTTACGACTTTAGTCGCGCAGAGTTCATCAAAGGGGCTATTGATTTGACATCTTATTGAGGAGAGTATTGAGACCTTGAATAAGATTCTTAATCATGAAAAGGGGGCAAGATGAGAGGTTCGGATATTCATGATTTCATTCGAAGAAACTAAAGATGATCATTTGAAGCATTGGTGAAGACAATTGAATATAGATAGTGAATCTTGAAAGAATATTCTTGAATTACTAGTCATTTTTGGATTAAAAAACTAGTAGATTGTAAGTTAATTTGTTCAAGGAGAAGTATGAGATTCAAGTTTGTTGAGTGTACAACATTCTAGGCAAGATAGTTGACAAATGCTTCGTCAGATCTTGAGCTTGAGAAAAGAGATGTCTGGATAACCTAATTTATTTGTTATGAAGTAGACGATAAAAGGTTCGTCTTAAGTCTTTTCACTTTCAATTGATATCTTATTTTGAGAAAATAGACGATGGTAGTTCGTTTTTAATGTCCTCAGTTTTAGATAGATATTTGATTTTGTTAAAGTAGACGACGAAAGTTTGTCTTGGGTCTAATTAATGTTTTGGTTTCAGTCAATTGTTGGACTTGAAAAATAAGACACTTAGTTTGTGACAAATAAGGGTAAAGATTATTTTGATATTATAAAGAATTGTTAATTCTAGTTTCCGCATATGTCGAATTGAGAAGAGTTGTTAAATGTCTCTCGTCGGTAAAATAGCATGGCAATCCAAATTTACTTGGTGTTATAAACTGTATGATTTTGTCTTCTTAGGGCTTTTGAGCAGAAGTTGAGGTATAATGATTTATCTTGTGAATGGCTCGAGCAATGAAGATTGATGTGTGACTCATAACCTTTTGATTGTGCGATATACGCGATGCTGGAGATGTTATTATTCTAAGGGCTCTTGAGTGGAAGTGGGGGTACAAAAGTTATCTCATTAATGGCTCGAGAAAAGGTGAAGATTGAAGTGTTTTTTTAATTAAAGGAGAACTAAAATGACACCCCACAGCCATGCCCCCCGCTTAAAATCAAAGAGTTTACAAATGTAATCGAACCCGTGACATTTTAGTTTCTTAATTTGACTCTTACCATTGGGCTACCTTGGTGGGAAAGATTGAAGTGTTGAACCCACTTATTTCTTGATGGCTTGACTTTTGTCAATGTGGAGATTGATGGGTACGACTCGTGTATTTCCTAAGGGACGTGGAATTAATTAAGGTGGAGATTGTTGAATTTGTAAGTTATTCATCATCTCTCCATAAGTGCGTTATTTTCCCAAGGTGGAGATTGTTGGGTTTTGACATATATTTTATTAGAGTTTATATATTATAATGGGCTTTAGCCTTTATTGGGCTTAGGAGTAATAATTTAGTCTTTATGCCTTTTGATGTACTCCTATAAATAGAGACATTGTAACCTAGGGTTACTTAGACCATTATTTAATGAAGATCAATAGAATGGACGACACTCCAAGGATGTAGGCATTGTTAGTCGAACCTCGTTATATCTTGTGTTCTTTATTATTTTTTACTCATCTATCTCTATATCTTCTTTTATCGTGTGTTTAGATTATATGTCTTCTCAACAAATAATGCATCAACTGAGAATACATAGCGCAATATATACAAGAGTTGCTAAAATAGAACTCAAGAGCGCAACATATACAAGAGTTGCTAAAATAGAACTCAAGATTGATCTATCATTTTCTATGATCTATTATTTTTAAGATCTTTCACAAACCAAACAAGACTTAACTTGATACACAACTCTTAAAATAAAAGAGAATATGATAAAATATTAAATACAATATTTAATGATGTGACAATAGGTTGTAAAATGAACCAAAATTTTATTAAGGTTGAGCCAACAATGACAAATCATCGGAAGAGACACTAATTCTATCAATTTTAAGAAAATAATTGTCTAACACTATTTCTAAAGAGTTTGACAAGTTACATACAACCACTACTTCTATTTATATAATAGTAATATCTAATAACTACTTGTAACGTATCCAATCACAATTATCAATACAAAGGCAATTATGTAGGTAAGGAATAAGTTTAATGGTTCTCCAAGTATGCACTTATTTTTACATATAAAGTATGGTGGTTTAATGAAATATCAGGTTTGTGAGGCTTGAAAAATCCTTTGTTCAGAAAGTTTGAGGTTCGATAAATTTTAACATTGATTTGTGTGTCGAAAATCTTAAAAAGATTGATACAAAATGTATTTTTGATGTTTTAAAATTAATAATAATAATAATTAATTAGTGATGAAATTTAAATAATCTTTTAAATTTGAAGATAATCAGACTACAACTTGATTAAAAGACATATTTGATTTAAATTAATTAATTTAAAACGATTATTTATTTATTTAAATAAAGAGTCGTCAATTAATTTTTAATTTAAAATCAATAAATATATTTTTATACGTATATAAAAGTAAATTTAATTAGAGATTATGTTGAATTCGATGTTTGGTGATACTCATGAAATATTTTCGCGCTTTATCCTCCGTACCTGTTACAAAACGGTCTCTAATTCATAAAATTTTGACTATTTGTTTAAAATTTTGATTTATTACGTTTTATTTAACCAATTATTTTTTTAAGTTTAAACTTGTATGAGTTTTTATTGCATTTAAAATTATAAAAAATATTTAAATATTTATACTTATGATTGATGTCAAGAATTGTTGAAGAAAGTACATGAAAATATCAGTTTAAGGTGTTAGAATTAAAAAAAATTCAAATAGACCTTTATTAAAATATTATATAATTATTTTAAGGTCGTTTTATATTTTTTTGGATTTTTAAAAAATAATTTAGGGATTCTATCTGTTAAAAAAAATAAAATTAAAAGTCTTATACAAACATGCCCTAAGGAAGGTGTTCGAGTTACAAATCGGGCCAGACACGCGAGTTTGGGTAAGTTTTTACTCGAGGTCAACGAATTTGGGCACCTAGTCAACATAGAGAAAGGATTCTTGTTCACACGTACTGCTCCTAGGTCAAAAACTAGGCCAGAACGATATATTCGGTCAGACGATCAGGCACAAATTGATGATCTCGTTCGAAAATCAAGCCAAAATGACAATCTTCGGCCGGGAGTAGAGGATGGCTTGTTTCTCGGTCGAAAATCAAACTTATGCTAGAATCCTCGGTCGAATGCTAGGATTTCTCGGTCACACCAAGAACAACAAACTGCAGATTTGAAGATTTCTCCATACATCTTCGTTCGTTGATCTAAAGATATGGGAAGCTTTAATTCCTCATGTAGAAGACAATGATTATCATTCTGAAGCATCATCCGATCGGGAAGGGGTCAAATCAGATATGAACAGTTCTTGGGTAAAAATTAGATATTTGGTTTTAAAACTTTAATCTAATATAAAGAGCGTACCAATAGTTTCTTTATACATTTTAGGATCAAATAGAACCAAAACATGAACACTGAGTACCAATTTTGACCAATTCAAGAACTGGATTTTTTCAGATTTTTGGAAATTTCAGTTTTTATGTAAAAATACCTCAAACCGATTAGAACTGATCCAAAATTACTCCTTACATCTTTTAAAAGATGGTAGGAAACTTTTATGATTGAAATTCTTAAGTTAGAACTTAAGAACAAAAATTCGATTTAAAGAAATTTCAAAATAAAATTTGGGTTTTTTCGATTAAGCTTGATTCATTCAAATTGATTTCAGAAGAAAGCTTTGAATTGATCTTAGGATAGATTCAAATCAAGAAAACAAATAATCTAGCAATATTCAAGACTAGTTGAACTGAACTGAAATATAAAAATTTCAATTTGAATATGTAACTTGAATTATAACATGAATTAAAGTATACCATGTGGAGAAGAGTTGCGAAGAAGAAGATCAGCCGGGACTAAAACATCATTGATTCGAGCTAAAGTGCGAACGCGCGTCTGGGCACATCGTTACGTCTTCATCCGTTAACGCTCGGACGTTCCGTCCGCATTCAGGCTAACAACATTTATGCGCCCATTAGTGGATCAGGGGCTGCACGGAAGCGCTTAGCTTTCATTGTAGCGGGCGATGCGTCCCTCTATTGTCCGTTGGATGAGGCTTGGGCCCTCGGTCGATGAATGTGTGGTCTGCTACGTACACTTGTTACTTCTATTTTTAGCTGCACTAGATCACAATCATTTTTTAGCCTTGGAGTTTGTTTGAAATTAAATTTTCTTTACTTCTTTTGACTTTATTTTCAACCTACAAAATACATAAAATATTTAAATAGACATAAATATTTATTTTGTCTATTTATTTTATTTTTGTCTATTTTTGGAGTTTTATAAATCATTAGCTTGAGATTTAAATGGATATAAGATTGATCTCAAATTATTTATTTGATATTTCTTAATTAATTTGGGATAAAATGAATACAAAATTTATCTCAAATCATTTATATTTGCCCTTATCTTAATTTTAATTTAATTGTAATTAATTACCACAATAATTTTCCTAATTAATTATTTTGATTATATTGAATAAATTCATTTAAAATAACTCTTTAATATTTATAAATTGGGAAACTAAAATATTAGTTCTTAGAAGGTTAAAAAAAACTCAATTTTTCAGTATTTCCAACTTCTTTACTTCTTTACTTCATTTAAAATTTAATTTGTCAAAACCAAATTCTTATATCAATGTCCAAATTATATGAGAAATGAAGTCAAACATTCTCATTTGGGAATTGGTGAACTCATTAAAATAAATGTAGTTCAAGTGGCAGTTTTATTATCCCTTTGACTTGGTATAGATATGAAATTGCTACAAAGGTTGACAAAAGGAATGATATAGAGCATGATCCATGAATCTACCCCTGAAGCATATAAAACACCAATCATCTCAAAGCTAATTTCTAATTATGCACGATCGATTAATGAAGGATAATTATTACCAACAACATTTTGATCATGATAAGGACTCTCAACTCTTAGAAAAAATAAAACAAAAAACTCAACCACTGGCCATTTAGGGGAAGGATCACACACAGATATGATGAGCGATATGTACAAGAATGCCCTAACCCTTCAGAGAAGCTAAGAAGACCATTTTCTTTGAAATTGAAACTATATTGGTTGGAGTCCAAATATAATTGATCCGTATCCTTGAGGCCCATTAATTCGTTGTCCCATTTTTCATTCGATCATTTATTTAAAATTAGTTTGAATAATAAAATGATAAAAACAAATGTCACATTTAAAATTATCAAATATTTGGAATTTAGATTGTTTGTAAATAAACATAGAGAATATAATGTTTCGATGATTTGAGATTTTTTCAAGAGTAATCAAACAATGAACTAGAAAATGTCTCTTCACCTGGGTTTTCCGCACATTTATTTTCTCAATTTCTCATGAAGAAAAATCGGACCCTAAACAAAAACTTTCAAAACTCTAACTTAGATTGTGCAAGAAATTTAAGAATATCACATTTCATGCTATCAATATTTCACAAACATTTCAGCTAATAATTTTCCAATCATCTAAAATTTATGTAGAGTATTTTCGATTAGGCTTCGATCGACGCTTTCCCGATTTTAGAAACATAGGGGAGAACCTACTAAGGTAGCTCAAGTAGCAAGAGTGGTTCCTAAGAGACCAAGAATCATGGGTTTGATTTCCATTTAAAACGCCTTAAGTTTAAGTGTAGGTCATTTCTCGGAGGGGTCATGATAACTTCTAACATTAAAAAAACCCAAGAGGATGTAATGTATTTTTTTCGTTTGACCACTTTGATAATTTTCCATCAAATAGGGGATTTCACAAATTTAAGGCCACACTTTCGAACCTTTAGCAAGAATCTCTTTTAAAGGTGATTTATTTTCATTCGACCTCTGTTATGAGTTAAGAATGTCTCATCAATTTCGTAATCTTTATCTAATTCAACCGACTCTTCCTCTGTAATCTCGTGCACCCTCATAAATGACTCATCTGTGATCTTAGTATAATGAGATGTGATGGACGAGACATTAACCACGTCACACATGGAGGTCCACAACTCTCCCTCTTATGTGTCTTGCATCAGGTCGCATTTAGTTTCCAGCTCGGTGATAGAATGTGGTGAACCCCTCGTTTCTTGATACATAACTGCCTAAAGTATATTATGAAACTTATTAATAATATTTGAGGGAGTCTCTTTAAACGTTACATAAAGATCGATTTTTGATTTGTATGTGGATACTGAAATCTCAGTAACCAACTCAAATACACCACTCGGTGATCCAATTTCAATCTCTCTATCATGAGTCTCCTCCACCACAACACTATCTGATATAGACAAATTGTTTGTATCAAGTGGTTCATTGTCGCGACGATTGTCATTCGCAACCTATATAACCCTGACTTCCCCATTACACCTTTGAAGGTTATTATATTTAGTGTTCTGCTCTAGATCTGTAAGAGAAAAGTGAGATGACACTTCTTGTTTCCCACTGCCTGGACATAAATCAAACATGGACGCAACTGCCTTTCAGGCCACGCCACAACTTTATAAACGGACCTACCATTTTCTACATCATATTCAAATAAATTTATTATATATAGTTCATCAAAGGTTTATATGCTAAAAACAATTTAAATATTATTGTAAATAAATATAGATAACTCGTTTATCAATATACGAGTAACTCAGGTGTAAAATATTTATATATATATTGTAACGAAATGCGTGAGAATGACGTAAACAATAAATAGATAGAGATTTAATGTGGTTCATCAAGATAAAACTTAGTTACGTTCACCAGAAGAGAGACTATTATAAAGAAGATTGTTACAGAGATGATGACGTAACAAATTAGGGTTATAACATGAGTTTATATAACACCCGATCCCCTAAAACCCTATTACAGAAACCCTAACAAATAGAGAATTGTGTCGGCCCATTAAGAAAACCCAACAATTCAAGTCTATTCAACAAATCTTCACCTTGACTTGAATTCTCTCAGATGTCCTAGGTGCAATAGTTAATGCTCAGATGTCCCAGATACATTCGTCGATCTTGAAAGCCCAAATGCATTCATCAATGTTAGATGACCCAAATTTATTTGTCGATGTCAAATGACCCATATGCACTCACCGGTGTTGGATGACCCATATGAATTCGCCAGTGTCAAATGACCCATATGCACTCGCCGATGTCGGATGGCCCAAATGCACTCACCGGTGTCGGATGGCCCAAATGCATTATCAATGCGAGATGGCTCAGATACATTCGCCAATGTCAGATGGCCCAGATGCAATAATCAATGCCCAAATGTTCCATCTTCTCTATCTCTCTTCTAAAGTTTCCTCTAGGGAAACTTTAATGTTTCTGACATTAAACAAGTTCAAACAATGTTGGAACTTTCTATGTGGAATTGGATTGGTGAACATATCAATAGGATTATCAGTAGTTCCTACCTTTTTCACCTTTATCCTCTTCTTAGTACTTAGAAAATGATATCTCACGTCAATGTGCTTAGTCTGTTCATGATACTCAGACTATCAGAAAAGACAGTTGCTTGATCATGATGTAGGCCCAGATCACTAATTAATCATTTCAGACATATTCACTCTTTAATTGATTTCATTAATGTCATGTACTCTGCTTCCATTATAGACAAAGTCACACTAGGTTTCATAGTTGCTTTCCAACTAACAACCGAGTCCCAAGAGTAAATACATAACCAACCAAAGATCTCCTACAATCAAAATCTCAAGCATAATCAAAATTTGAATAACCAGTAATAAGACGTTGTGTATAACATCCATATATGAGACCAACATCAAATGTTCTTCGTAGATACTTGGATATTCTCTTCACAACTTGCCAATGCTCCTTCCCTAGTTGTACCATATATCTTCTAACAACACTCACTATTTGTGCTAGATCTGGTCTTGTACAAATCATAGCATACATCAAACTCCTTATTGCGCTAAAATAAGGAACTCGAGTCATATACTCCTTATCCTCAATTGTCTGAGGAGCAAACAAAGTAGTAAGATGAATATCAGTAGCACAAGGTGTATCTATAGGTTTAACTGATGACATCTCAAGCATTAACAACACCTTCTCAATGTAAACTTACTGTGATTGAAAAGTTTCTTCTGACCTCTATCTCTAAGAATCTCCATTTCCTAGAATTTACCAAGCTGCTCCTAGATCCTTCATCTCAAATTCATCTTTTAGAAGATTTTTTAACTTCTGAACAACTGTTTTTCTCTTTGTTGCTACCAACATGTCATCTACATACATGACTAGGTAGATGAATGAGTCATCCTTCAATTTTTTTAGTACACACAACAGTCACATGCACTCCTCTTGTAGCTTAAAAACATAATAAAGTTGTCAAACCTCTTATACCACTACCTTGGAGACTGTTTAAGTCCGTATAAAGACTTCTTCAACTTACAAACACATTTTCCCTTTCCTAGAACTTGGAAATCATCTGGCTGAGTCATGTATATCTCTTCCTCTAGCTCTCCAGGTAGAAAAGTTGTTTTCACATCAAGTTGTTCGATCTCTAAATCCTAGTATATCACTATTTCTAGCAACACTCTAATAGAAGTTTGTTTGACTGATGGTGAGTAAATTTCGCCAGTATATTCCATCTTTCTGATTGAACCCCTTTTGCAACAACTCGAGCCTTAAACTTGAATCCCTTAACAGTTGTTATCCTTTCCTTTTTCTTTGAAAACCAAATTAGAGTAATAACCTTTTTCCCTATAGGCAATGAGATTAACTCCCAAGTATGATTCTTGTGAAGTGATTTCATCTCATCTCCCATGGTTTTGAACCACTGTGCAACTTCAAACCTGAATACAACTTCTTTGTAAGTGGATGGTTCATATGTACTCACCTCCTCCTCAACAACCTATAGTGCATAACCAACCATATTTTCATAACCATATCTCTAAGTGGTCTAACTCTAATCCTCCTTAACCGACCTTCAACTACACTCTCATTAATAACTTCAGACGATTGAGAATCTAATTGTTCATGCTCTAGAAGCTGACCCTCAACGTGGGTTCTTTCTCCTTTTGTAAAGTAGTTTACAACTCCACTTGTTTGTCAGTACTACTACTTTCTGTTACAAACTTCTCAATAGAGTTAAGTATAGAATTCTCATCAAAGATAACGTTTCTACTCATAATAACTCTTTTTTCAGATGGAAACCATACCCATTATCCTTTGACACCATCTCCGTAGCCAACAAATACTCATTTATTCATTCTTATCTCTAATTTACCGTTATTAGCATGATAATTAACTGTGCAACCAAAAATTTTTAGACCCGAGTAATCAAAAGATTTTTCAGACCATACCTCATAAGGTGTTTTGTAGTTAATCCTGGTGTGAGACCCATGATTTATCAAATAGCATGATGTAATAGCCGTCACTACCCAAAAACTTTTACCAAGTTTTGCATTACAGAGTATGCACCTTCCTCTCTCTAGTAACGTCATATTCATTTTTTCAGTTATACCGTTCTGCTATGACATTTTCCTTACCGTGTGATTTTGAGTAATCCCCGCATCCTTGCATAACTGATCGAAACAGATGAACAAAACTCTAAACCATTGTTAGTTCGCAACCTTTTGATCTTATTCCTAGTTTGATTTACACCAACATTTCCATTCTTTGATGTATTTAAAGGCTTCTCCTTTATTTTTCATGACAAACAACCAAGCCATCCTTAAAAAATCATCAATAATTGTCGAGAAGTATCTCTGACCTCCAAGAGGTTCAACGCTATCCGAACCCCAACAATCCGAATAGATATAATCAAGTGTGTCTTTAGTCCTGTGAATAACCTTTGGAAACTTGTTGCGATGTAATTTCCCAAACACACAATGCTCACAAAAGTAAAGAATAATGATCTTGTGACCACTAAGAATATCCTCCTTTGCTAGAATCTGTACCCCCTTTCACTCATATGACCAAGCTTCATATGCCAAAGTTTAGTCATATAATCTTTGTAAATCTCTAAGGATGCAACAGAAACAAAACCTGAGATAGTAGAAGCCTACAAGAAATATAGAGTGCCATTCTTGACACCTTTCAGAATAACTTTAGAACCCTTGCAAATATTAAGAACTCCACTTTCATCGTTGAATCAAAATCTTTTACTATCTAGAATACTCAGAGATATCAAATTCTTAGTAATAAATGAGACATATCTGACCTCATTTAGTGTACATAATCTACCATTGTATGTCCTGGTCTTGATTGAGCCAATCCCAACTACCTTACAAACTGAACTATTGGCCATAGAAACACTACCACCATCTACCTATTTTTAAGATTCGAACCATTCTCTTTAAGGACAAATATGATACGAAGCTCAAGAATCAAGAACCCATGCATCAACTTAATGGGTGTGTCCATCTACCACTAGAGCAATATCATCATTAGATAATGTATTATCTTCTATAACAACTGTAAAAACATAACCAAAATTTGTGGATTTTTCATCAAAGGACATTCATTCTTCCAATGTCCTTTCTCTTTGTAGTAATTATAGATATCAATTGGCTTGTGACCCTTCGAAGTAAACAACTTATCGGGTTTCTTCTCTTTCCCTCGCCCGTTACCTCTACTAGTAAACAACCATGAAGCTTGACTGTCTGTAATTATACTAGCCACCATATGATGTAGATCCCTTAAATGAAAGGCATATCTGACATATTTTAGACTTCCTGTATCTTTCCCAACAATGAAAGACTAGACAAAGTTTTTATATGAAGGAGGCAAAGAAACAAACAAGATTAATGCATCATCTTCATCATCAACCTTAACATCGATATTTCTTAATTCTAACATAATAAAATTTAATTGATTTACGGGTTCTCTGATTTGCATACCTTCCTTCATTCGCATGGTGAACAAACGTTGTTTCAAAAGAAACTTGTTGGTGAGTGTCTTCGTCATATAGAGACTCTCCAATTTCAATCATAACCAAGTGGCCTTCTCCTCCATTAAGACCTTGAAGATAACATCATCTACAAGACACACCATTATTGTTGAATGTACCTTATCCTCCATAATGGCAATCCTAATGGTTATATTTGCTCTTGACGACACTTTCAATGCCTTCCATAGGCCCTGTTCTTTCAGTAAAGCTTGCATCTTGATCTTCCATAAGCTAAAACTGTTTTTCCCAATGAACTTGTCGATTTTAATGTAAATTGCTGCCATCTCAGTTGAAAGAACAAAAAATTGAATAACCTAAATCTAATACTAGTTTATTGTAACAGATTGCGTGAGAATGACATAAACAATAAATAGACTGAGATTTAGTGTTGTTCACCAAGATAAAACATGGATACATCCACGTAGAAGAGAGAGACTAGTATTGAAAAGATTGTTATAGAGATGATGACATAATAAATAGGGTTATAACAAGAGTTTATATAACACTAGGTCCCCTGAAACCCTAATACAGAAACCCTAACAACTAGAGAATTGGGTCGGCCCAACTATTCAAGTCAATTCAATAAAATATATATATATATATATATATTCATTTCTATATTATAAATGAAGCATATAATCTCAATCTATGATAATATGTTGATAAAATTTTGAATCTCAAGCATATTATATTGTTAGTATTCTTGTCTTTAACATTACAGAAAATATATATAAAATGATATTACAAAGAAATCATATGGTCGTCTTTTAGGATACAATGAATCTAGTAATGATTCAACACCAGTATCACTACGCAGCGTGCTTGACCAACGTACCTGAACTATCACATGGATCAGAGCAGAATTGTGTGAAGCCACAATTAAAATGATCTATGGAAGTTTTTTTCTTCTTAAAAACTAAAAAGTAGTTAGCTTTTTGTGATATTGAAAGTGAAAAATATTTTTGTTCATCTAGGATGATTGAAGGATAACGCCATGTAGTTCTGAAATTGATATTGTATTCAATAATATGTGATCAATTAAGAAGTTATATCAATATAAATTAGTTAATAAACATAATTATAAATTTCCTTAAAGTAGAAATAAAATCATTTCATGCAATCAATTGCATTTGAAAGATTTCAGTGTATGATTTATCGTATTTGATTGAAAGTTTCACATTTTTAAATTAATATTAATACTCCATTAAACTGGCTCATTCAATTAAAAATTTAATCCAAATATATTAATTTATTTTTATGTAATAAAATGCATTTTACAAATAAGTTAAGCCCCACTTGAATTAATGGAAAAATTAATAACAAATAAAATTGTCTTTTTTTTTATCTTGTATGATAAAATGTTTTAAACAACTTTAATTTAAGTCATTTAGTTTAAACAATTAGACTAATACAATATCATACTATATACGATTTATCCATGTATCTTAAAAATGCTATTTTTCTATTTTTTCAATGTGAACAAACTCATTAACTCGATTTTATTATTAGGATTCACTCATTCAATTTTATTCTTGAATTCTTATTTCCATTCATATAATGGAAACCATCTACATAGTCTAAATTCTAACAATCTCCCATATGAATGGAAATTAAAATATTAACTCGGTGAAAGGTTCAACATTTTAACTCTACATATGATAGGTATGTGTTACCTTTTGAACATTTCCTTATGAAAGTATAGAACTTTACTAGTTTATTAGTAAACTCAATGTACTTGAAATATTCTGCCTTTTGTGTAGATGATTACACACTTTCACATAAAATTCTTCCTGATATATGTCAAGCTCTCATAATTGTGTCCGTTTTGGCCATGAAACACGCGCCTAGTTCTATGAGAGGATCTAGAATTGTGCCGTGCAATTCTTTCGAAACGACCCCACTTTTCCCTCACATAGGTAACCTCTTTGGTGACAAAGAATTATTAAAATAAATATGTTTATCCTCATTAAAATATATATTATTTCATTACATGATTAATTCCCAATAATAATTTTCCAAGTATGTACAATTAGGTTGTCCCATTGTTCTTGGGATCTCTAGTCTATATAGGTTGAGTTTTCCTTCATACCAACTTATAGTAGGCTAATGTCTTAAAAGACTTTCAAACTAACTCTTTTGGTTAGTGGATCCACACTATTATCTTTGACTTTACATAGTCAAATGTGATAACTTTATTAGAGAGTATAGTCTAATGTCATTATGTCTAAGATATATATGTTTGTCTACTGACTTGACATTGAGTTTGAGCTTGTCCAATTTCATATTATTATCACAATAATTAAAAATCTTTGGTAAAAGCTTAGATAATCTTAGAATATCTTCTAATAAAAAATATAGTCATTGATCCTACATTATAATTATGTAACATTTTTATGGAAATATTGTTTATGTAGCTAATTAGTAGGAAAAGTCTTTAAACTATTATATGCCTTCGTGTAAACGATTACATATTTCACAAAAAAATATTTTTCGACACATGTAAAAAATTATGAATAAAGATTATATCGTTTAATCTCTCAATCATAATGTTTTAGAAGATTTCTACACGTATAATTGCACGTCCAAGTGTAAACATATTCTCTTGTAAATTTAAAGTCTTTCAAATTTAATAACACTAATATATCATTTGATAACAATAAGATATCTCGTGTAGTGCACTCACAATTTTAGTGGATTTAATCTTTTTTGGTACTTTTAACTATAAAAATATCATATACAAAAAGACACATAATGAAATAACCACTTTCATTGTCTTTAAGATATATATTTGTCACATTCATTGATTTAAATTCACTTAAAATCATAGTATGATCAATCTTTTATACAATTATTATAAATTTGTTATAAGTCATACAAAGACTTTACAAGCGAAATTTTCATTTTCATCTATTTCATAAAACTTTTATGAAAATATTAGTTCTTCAAATTTGTATGAAAATAATATAAAAAAGTCATTTTTTGATTTCAAACCCAAAAATTTGAAAAATCTAAATAAGCATCAAAACAAATACAAGGCATTTTCTTGTTTTTTTTTATTAAGTTGTGCAATTTTATCTTTTGTAGAGAACATATTTCACTAAAAATATATTTATATTTTTATTTATCATAATATACAAAATAATACTTTGTGTTATTATCAATAAAAATAGTTGCCCCACATTCGTGTTGATGCCCTTTAAATCATATATATATATATATATATATATATATATATATATATATATATATATATATATATATATATATATATATATGAATTAAATCAACGGTTTTAATCAAGAGATTGTCTATAATCCCAATGATCTATTCAATATTCATAAAAGATTTGACTAATCTGAATTTTCTTATACTCCTCATTCCCTAACATAATTAGGGTTAACAATAAATATATGCACGCAAAAAAAAAAAACATATGACATATATAGTCAATAACTTATAAACATAATCGAACAAATAACCTGTCAAATATATTTACAACTTCATGTATCATTAAAAAAATATCTTTATAAAATAAAAAAAATTTAATTATTACAATTAATTAGAAAATTGAACATTTATCTTTATTCAAATATAAAACTATCTAATTATTATCAATAATTATTCATGTCATCAATTAGTCATTTCTTAATTAATTAGATGACTTATAACTTTCCATAAAAGTCCTTGTTAATCTAACACATAATTTTGTGACAAATTTCAAAAGCATCTATTAAAACAAAATAGATATACAATAGATCTTTATCCATGTATATTGTCATGGCCCAATTTTCCTGGCCCAAAAAGAGGAGGAAGCTTAAGCCCGCTTAAGCTCAACCCAAGAAATATTCTAGCTAGAAGGGAAGTGCTTGATTAATGCATCATTTATTGACAGTTAAAAGGCATGTCCTTGATTAGTGCATCACTAATTGATAGTTAAAAGTAATGTCCTTGATTAGTGCATCACTAATTGACAATTAGAAGAAATCCATAAATTAGTGCATCACTAATTAACACTTATAAGGAATGCCCTAAATTAATATGTCATTAATGTAATAGTTAGAATTAGTCTTATAAATACATGTGAGGTATTACATTGTAAATCACCAAGTATTCAAGTGATATAATATTATTCTTTGTAAGAGTTTACTCTCTCTCTAGAATTCTTGTGTCAATTCTATTAAACGTCTAGTGTTGCGTCGAGTAAGGCTGACTAGTTACCCGTTCTTGCGAAGATTGTAACTAGTGCCACACGGATCGTCAGTGAAAAGAGTGAGCCTGTGACAATTGGTATCAAAACTTAAATGATGAAGAGATCGGATGAAAATTCAAAGGTCGTGGACAAAGTAGAGAATCTTCCCCACGGGACTGGAGAAGATGGTAGGAACTCTCGCAAAGTTTAAGTGGGAGAATCCAAAGCTACCAAAGAAAGAGAGAGGTCAAGAGACGATATCGTTGACATTATCGCCAAGTTGGAGAATATAGAACTCACTGTGGCGTACGGACAAGATAATGTCGAGGACTTAGAGGAACGCATTGCCGAGCTTGAGAAGGAGAGAGACGAGCTCCAAGGAGGAATGCAAGGTGCCCTGAACGAAGGTTTGTCCAAATGTCAATAGCAAACTCAGATCTTGGAGCTGACCCTCCTTAATGAAACTCGAGGTAATGTCATCTAAATTACAAGCCACCGAAGAGGATGTGGCGTTACTCAAGAAGGCGGTTGCGCAAGAGTGCGGATGTGTGCTTATATGAGTCCCCAATCCGATAAGGATAGACATTCCAAGGCTTAAAGCGTATTTAGGAGAGAGGAATGCGAAGGAGATCGACAACTTCTTATGGAGTCTAGACTAGTATTTCAAAGCACTCGTCCTAGTAGAAGAGGCGAGGAAGATAGATAATGCCACGACATACCTGGAAGACACCGTAATGTTGTGGTGGAGGAGAAGAAGTAGTGACATAGAAAGAGGTCTATGTTCTATCAATACCTGGGGTGAATTCAAGGAGGATCTTAAGAGACAGTTCTATCCTGAAAACGCCATTCGAGAAGCAAGGGCCAAGTTGCGACGGCTCTCACATAGAGGGAGTATTAAGGAGTATGTCAAGGAGATCATCACTACTCTTCTTGAAATTCCTAACTATTCAGATGACGAAGCCTTGTTCGCCTTCACTGATGGTCTACAAATATGGGCGAAGCTGGAGTTGGAACGGCATGGTGTCAAAGATCTAAACACCGCTATTGTCGTGGCTGAATTACTTGTCGAAATGAGAAGGCAAGAGAAACCAAAGTCGACCTATGAGAGGAATGACAAGGGAGAAATGGTGGAAACCATATCTACAACAATGAAGACTCAGTTAAGTATACAAAACCCAATGGTAGAGAAGATCGGGATGAGAAATGTGGAGAGAAACCCCAGATAAAGTATTTCTTTTGTGAAGGGCCGCACAAAGCAAGAGAGTGCCCAATGAAGAACAAACTATCAGCATTGATGGAGGAGCAAGAACGCCTTCACAATGAAGCTTGATTGGGGTCGTTAAACCTAATTAGTGTCGTTACAGCAGAGTTTGATGAGCCAAAGTCCACAAAGAAAGGACGACTATTTGTGGAAACAAAAGTAAGAAACCACATGATTAAAGTTTTGTTGGATACGGGAGCCAACAACAATTTTCTAGAGGTAAAGGAGGCAAGAAGACTGGGGATCAGGTACACTAAGGAGCAAGGGTGGCTTAAAGCAGTCAACTCGGCACCAAGTGCAACTTATAGAGTTGCTTGTAATGTAAAGATCAACTTGGGGAAGTGGACTGGCCTTCTGGATTTCTCCATTATTGACATGGACGACTACAAAATAGTTCTCGGCATAGAGTTCCTAGACAAGGTAAATGCCTTCCTACTCCCTTCTTCCAATACGATTTACATTCTAGAGCAAGACAATACTTGCACAATACCTTTAACGAGAGAGGGCAAGAGAGAAACCAAGCACCTATCTTCCATGAAACTCTCAAAAGGTGCGGAGAAGATCCACCCATCATCTTTTGTCACCATGAAAGAAGATGAGAAAATTGCGTCTAAAGAGAAGATACCTCTAGAAGTTACAACTAGGCTAGAGTAAAGTCATGATGTAATGTCCGCTGGATTATCATAGAATCCCCACCATAAGAGAGAGGTGAATCACAGAGAAGAGTTAGTCAAATGTACTAAACCATCGACGACAGTTCTTTATCGCATGAAACCTCCCAAATTGGAAGAATCGAAGAGGCAATCGGAGGAGTTTCTCTTCAAAAAGAGAAGTGCGAAATAGTTAAGTCCGCCAAAAGAATGAAGAAATGGGAGGACAAGAAGAGAAGACACTTGGAGTTCGGAAGAAACCAAGTGAGAGTAAAACTTCTCCTCCATCAAGGGAGACGATTTTTCAAAGTTCACAAGGGGTTTGTGAGGCAATACGAAGGCCCTTTCTTTGAGAAGAAACGGGTTGGAAAGCTAGCATGTTACTCAAAACTTTTATCATATGTGGGGACATCATACAGGCCTACAAGAAGGACGCGACGAGAACGTCGCCAGATTGAGTGGGGGAGAATGTCACGACCCAATCTTCATAGCCCAAGAAGAGGAGGAGGCTTAAGGAGAGTGTCATAGCCCAATCTTCCTGGCCCAAGAAGAGGAGGAGGCTTAAGCCCGCTTAAGCTCAACCCAAGGAATGTTCTAGCTGGAAGACAGGTGCTTGATTAGTGCATCACTTATTGACAGTTAAAAGGCATGTCCTTGATTAGTGCATCACTAATTGATAGTTAAAAGGAATGTCCTTGATTAGTGCATCACTAATTAACAATTAAAAGGAATCCATATATTAGTGCATCACTAATTGACACTTATAAGGAATGCCCTAAATTAGTGTGTCATTAATGTAATAATTAGAATTAGTCCTATAAATACCTGTGAGATATTAAATTTTAAATCACCAAGTATTAAAGTGATATAATATTATTCTTTGTAAGAGTTTACTCTCTCTCTCAAGAATTTTGTGTGAATTCTATTAAACATCGAATGTTGCGTCGAGTAAGGCTAACTAGTTATTCGTTCTTGCGAAGATCGTAACTAGTGCCGCACGGATTGTCAGTGAAAAGACTCAGCCGTGACAATATATATACAAATTACTATATAATCATACTTATTATGAATCAAAATGAATCATCATATTATTAGTTAATATGCATGATATATATATATAAATAATCACTTATCAACATAATCAAATAAAATATAACTACAAATATACTTCATGTCTTAATCGAAGAACTTACATTGCCATGTTTTGAAAGATAATCGACGCGAAGCGACTATGCATGCTCAAAACAAATTTGGGTATATTTTTCTCACCGAGACCATTCTTCCGAAGTCACTTTTGACTAACATAGTTGTCTTTTTGAATGCATGAATATAATCAGTTCTAACACAAATAATTTTTTAATATCTTTATACAAATGACTTTCATTCTCTGTCATCTAATGATTCATCATATAATTTCTATAAAATAAATTATAATGCTTCAAAATATCAATGAAGTCAATGCCATTTTGACAAATTAAATTTCTATATAAGAAATTGTTAAGATACCCAATTAATTTCATAATTTCTACAAAAACGAAATTATAATAATTTTAATATTCATGATTAATGTCAATTTGACAAATTAGATTCATCTCATAATTTTTACACAAAAATTAGAATAGTTTTCACATCAATGACTAAAGTTATTTTAAGGAGTCTGATTTTTTCAAAAAAATCAATGACTATCCCATTCATCTCATAATTTATTTATCAACCCCCATTAATAAAAAATTGGAATGGTTTTAAAATCAATAACGGTATTCGAATAGGGGATTTGCCTTCCTCCACGCACACTTGCGTCCGAATTTTGAACTACAACGCCAACACACCCTTTTATTATTCTATCGATGTTTATGAACTTCCTTCTTCTTTTCAGAGAAAACATATTCTTCATATTATTCTTCTCTAACTCAACTGTTTTCTTGAAACATCATATACAAGGATTTTTGATGGGCTACAAAATAACAAAAGTAAACGAAATTGTTTTAAGATGGTTAGTATTCTTGTATTTAACATTACATAATATATATACAAAATGATGTTACAAAGAAATTAAATAAATTATAATATACAAAGAAACAATATAACTGAAATCAAAGGTTGATTTGAGACATGTGTTTAGCAAATTTCCCTTAAAATAGTTACACGTCTCCTTCTTGTGTTGAAATTTATCAGATTTTTGTCTCTTATGGTACCACGAATCTAGTAGTGATTCAGCATCAAAATCACTACGCAATGAGCTTGACTAACGTACATGCACTATCACCGGGATCAAAGAAGAATTGTGTAGAGCCACAATTAAAATGGTCAATTAAAGATTTTTTTTTTTAAAACTAAGAAGTGGCTAATTCTTGTGGAATTGAAAGTGAAAAATATTTTTGTTCATCTAGGGTGATTGAAGGATAAGACCACATATTTTGTAATTGCTATTGTATTTAACAATGTGTGATGAATTGAGAAGTTATATCAAAATAAACTAATTGAATAAAATCATTTAATTTAATCAATTGCATTTTCATCAATTGTATTGGAAAGATTTCAGCGCATGTATCATTACATTTGATTGAAAATTTCACATTTGCATATTAATATTAATACTCATTTAACTTACTCATTTAATTAAAATTTAATTCAAATATATTAATTTATTTTTATGCAATAAAATACATTTTACAAATAAGTTAAACCCCACTTGTATTAATGGAAATATTAATAGCAAATAAAATTGTCTTTTTTATCTTGTATGATAAAATATTTTAAATTTTACAACTTTAATTTAAGTCACTTAGTTTATTTGAGATGGTTATATATATATAAATTTAACATCTATAAAAAAATAACATTTTATTTAAACATGATACGTATTAATTAAAATTTAAAAATAGAAATATTGGTTATATTATTAATGGTATACGGTTAAATAAGATTTCTATTTTCTATTTATAAATATTTATGTACTTATAAAGGATGACCAAATTTTTTATCATGGTAAACGGTTTTACACGACCGTTTGGTGACACAAACGTATAAATAATGATTAAATGGAATAGTGATAAAGGCTAATTTTAGACAGTTATGTGTTAAGATAAGAGTTTGAATTCTTGTAAATTTCAGAATTATTTGGGAAATTATAAAGATGAAGTGGCGATGATAATGTGGGTAAAAATTTGATTGAATTATATATATGTGACTTGTCTATTTTAATATTTATATATAAATTTCTTAATGTGCATTTTATATGACATGGAAAAATTAAATTGTGTTTTATTTACAAATAAACCTAATTTAAATTGAAACATTGGTTAGAACGGACATAAATGTTATACTGTTAAAAACAAAAACTTTAATTTCTATTTATGAAAATACACATGCTAAAAGACCTAACTAAAACAAGACATAAAGGATGACAAAGTTTTTTTTATCTCACGCCAACTATTTAGTGTCACGAACATATAGATAGTGTTATATTCTTAAATAACAAGATTTCCATTATTTTAGGTTTGAGAAGCGTAATTAAAAAATGACAATGGAATTTGTAAGCACCAAAATTTCATTTACCCAATTTATAAATTTTAAAATAATAATTTTGAATAAATAAATTTAAGATACTTAAAATCAAAGCCTAATCATGATTAACTAATTAATTGGAATAATTACTGTATTAATTAAATTCCAATAAAATATAATAAAAGTCAAAGAAAATTAAAATACAATAATTTGAGATAAATATTGTATTCATTTTATCACAAATTAATTTTAAGAGCTAAAAGAAATTAAAAGAAATAATTTAAATAAATGTTGCATTCATATTATCCCAAATTAATTATTTATAATGCCCAAAATATGAAAAATAAATAGACAAAATAAATGATATATCTATTAAAAATATTTTGTGTATTTTGTATGTTAAAAATAAAGTCAAAAGGAGTTGAAAAAAATCAATTTCAAACAAGCTGCAAGGTGAGAAAAGAGTAGTGATCTAGTGCAACCGAATACAAGAGAAACTGCTGCAGCAGACCACACAACCATCATATGAGCGCTATAATTTCATCCAACACACAACAGTTAGCCGCGTCGGCCGCTGCAACCAAAGGAAGGCATTTCTGCGCAATAGAGGATCAACTAACGCAAACCCCAACGTCGGTAGCCCATATGCGAATAGAACATCCATCGTTAAAGAAATGCACAGGCGTCCGTGCTTTGGAAAAAAACAACGTCGTTTTTAGACTCCCTCAGCGCTCAAACACGGAAGAAACAAATGACGCTGATTTCGACCCTAGTTTGTCTTCGACCTTGCGATGAACTAGAACAACATAAACAGAAATATTTGAATATAGTTTCTTTTCAAATATAAACCGATGTGGGATTTATGATAATTGTGAATATAGTTTCTTTTATATACTAAGAAACTTCTTTCACTCCCATTATCTTCCGATGTGGGATTCTAATTGTGCCAAAAAACAACAAATCTCCACCTTGGCACAATATCCAAATACTAATCTTCAATATTAAAAAATAAACCTTCAGTGCTTCCAATTGGCGCTCTTCAGCGCCGACTCAAACGCAGAATATGTTTACCAAACTAAACAATTAGATTTGGTTTTCCCCATGTCTTTCATCTCGAACTCTTTACCCAATTGAGCCTTCAATTTGTCAACTTCATATTGGCTCTTTGATGCTATCAACATATCATCAACGTACAAGAGTAGATAGATGTAATACTTATCTTGCAATTTGCGCAAATACACACATGAACTGAATCTGCTTCTTGTGTACTTGTGCTCCATCATAAACTTTTCAAGTTGCTTGTACCATTGTCTCGACAATTGCTTCAACTTGTACAATGATCTATTCAACTTGCAAACCCAATTTTCTTTATCAGTAACTTTGAATCCATCTGATTCATAAATGTAGATTTCCTCGTTCAAATGACCGTGTATGTCTGCGGTCTTCACATCTAGTTGAGCTAGCTCCAAATTCATCTGCGCTACCAAGGCCAACAAAATTCTAATGGAAGAGTGTTTAACAACAGGAGAAAGTACCTCATTATAATCACCTCCTTCCTTCTGAGCGTAGTTTTTAGCTACCAATTTTGTCTTGTAACGAACATCAAATTTTTCGGAAAATCCTTCTTTCTTAACAATGATCCATTTACCACCAATAGCCTTCTTCCCTTTTCGTAGATGCGTCAACTTGCATGTCTCATTCTTCTGAATAGATTGCATCTCATCTTCCATAACACCTCTTCTTTTTCCATTTTCAGTACTTCGACTGACATCTGAAAAAGTGGATGGAACATCATCTACGACTAGAAGTGCATAGGCCGCCATGTCAACAAACCGACCTGGTTTTTGAATAACTCGTCTTGGCCTATTCACAGCAATTGATTCACGTTGTTCTGAAGGTTCTTGGGTTGGAACCTCTTCCTCATTTAACTCTTCGTCTGTCGTCGGAGAGTCACTTATTATTGGGCTTATCTTTATCTGCTCAAACTCCACCTGTTGTAGATTACAATCAATCTTGTCTGGTGTTACCTTATTCAACATTGAATAATCATCAAAAGTAACATCTCTACTGATAATGGTTTTCTTTGCATCCAAACACCAGAGGCGATATTCTTTAACTCCAGTAGTAAATCCCATAAAAAGATCCTTTTTTCCTCGTTGATCCAAATTTGATTCAACTCCATGATAATATACAGTAGAACCAAAAATATGCAAAGAATCATAATCAGTTGCAGGTTTTGCAGACCATACCTCTAATGGAGTCTTGCCACCAAGTGCAGATGATGGTAGGCGATTTACCAAATGTTGAGCGTATGACACAGCTTTTGCCCAAAATTTCCTGTCTAACCCAGCATTAGACAACAAACATCGAACTTTCTCCACCAATGTCATGTTCATACGTTCCGATACTCCATTCTGCTGTGGTGTTTTTTTGAATGTGAAGTGTCGAACTATGTCACACTCTTGGCATAACTTCTGGAATGGATCATTCTTGTATTCTCCACCGTTATCAGTCCGAAGAACTTTGATCTTTCTTCCTGTCTCGTCTTCAACTTGAGTTTTCCATTTAAGAAAAATCCCAAACACTTCATCTTTGTTCTTCATAGTAAACACCCAAACTCTTCTGGAAAAATCATCAATAAAAGTAACAAAATAATGTCTACCTCCAAGAGAAGGAGTCTTGGCAGGTCCCCAGACATCTGAGTGCACATAGTCCAAAATACCCTTGGTATTATGCATAGTAGTGCCAAATTTTACTCGCCTTTGTTTTCCCAGAAAAAAATGTTCACAAAAATCTAACTTATAAACTTTTGTACCTTTCAATAATCCTTGCTTGATAAGAGTTTGCATAGATTTCTCACCAGCATGCCCCAATCGCATATGCCATAGTTTTGTTGCCTCTAATTCTTTACTGCTCCCAGAAGTTGATACACATGCTGTCCCATTAACTGTACTACCTTGATAATAATACAAATTATTATTCTTCCTGATAGCTTTCAACATCACTAGCGCTCCAGATATTACCCTAAGAACTCCATTTTCCAATTTCACATGTAGGCCTTTCGACTCCAAGGCCCCCAAAGAAATGAGATTCTTTTTCATATTCGGTATGTACCGAACATCTCTAATAATTCTGGTGGATCCGTCATCATTCTTCAGCTTGATTGAACCTATCCCCTTTATTTTACATGTATTAGCATCTCCCATGTAAACAACTCCACCATCTAGCTCCTTAAAGTCAAAGAACCACTTTCGAACTGGTGTCATATGATAAGTGCAGGCTCAGTCCAATATCCACGCATCATGATGTGATGTTGTGTGTGACATCGATAAAGAGTATTCTGAATCTGCATCACTTTTGTTTTCTGCAACATTCGCATCTTCAGAATCTTTCTCTTTCTTCTTCAACTTTGGGAAGTTAATCTTCCAATGTCCTTTCTCACGACAGAAAGCACATTCATCTTTGGCAACTCTACTTTCAGATCTTCTTCCTTTCCCTTTTGATTTGCTCTACTGACGGCCCCTGACCATCAATGCTTCATCTGCTGTACCTATTTTGCTTTTCCTTTTATCATGCTTTCTCAATTCATGACTATATAAAGCAGAACTTTCAACATCAAGAGAAATATTTCCCTTCCCATTAAGTAACGTTGTTTCTAAGTGTTCAAATTCACCAGGAAGGGACGATAGCAACATCAACGCAAGATCTTCATCCTCAAATCTAACGTCAAGGTTTAACAGATCTGCTACCAATTCATTAAACTTAGTTATATGCTCATTCATAGTAGTACCTAATTGGTATTCAAACCGGAACAGTCGCTTCTTCATAAGGAGCTTATTCTGACCACTCTTCTTCAGAAATTTGTCCTCCAATGTTTGCCACAGTTTCTGTGCAGAAGTTTCATTCTTCACAGCATACTTCTGCTCTCTGGACAGGCACGACCGAATTGTTCCGCATGCCAATCGATTCATGATACTCCACTCTTTTTCTTCTATACCATCTGGCTTTCCGACCTCAATAGTAACATCTAGACCCTGCTGAAAAAGTAAATCTAGAACCTCACCTTGCCACATACCGAAATGCCCAGTTCCATCAAAGATCTCCACCGCAAACTTCAAATTCGACATCGGTGTCCTCGTCCAGGATGACGAAGGAGTTGACGCCCCTTTTGAAGACTCTACCATGCCAAGGACGAACCTTCGGCTCTGATACCACTTGTTGGGAAATACCCTTGACGGAAACACAAAAGAAGAAAAAACAAACAAAAGAACACTAACAGAATTTGATAACGGAGTTCGGCCAAAATGTTGCCTACGTCTCCGAGCACTAAGGCTATCAATTAATAAGGAAGAAGAGATACAAATTTGGGTGCAATAAATCAAATAGGGGTTAGTTTCTTTTATACACTAAGAAACTTCCCCAACTCCCATCATCTTCCGTTGTGGGATTTATGCTAATTGTGAATATAGTTTCTTTTATATACTAAGAAACTTCTTTCACTCCCATTATCTTCCGATGTGGGATTCTAATTGTGCCAAAAAACAACAGAAATGATCACTCTAACTTGGTGATCATTTCACCTACAATCATAGTCTCAATCATGACCTGAACGATCAAGTTGGATAAAGAATAGATAAAATTTATTAATGGTCTTTTGTCTGAAATTCATCCACTCAATCGATTAAACAATCTTGGTTGATTATAAATAGCTCCCCTCATTCAAAACGAAACCAAGGATAAGAATCATAAGCCCTCAATGCACTTCACATAAAATTCGCCATTTTCAAGCTTTTCTTGAAAATTTTGAAATCTTTTCTAAGGCCTTACGGCTCGTTTCTGAGTAATCACAAAGTTTCCAAAATGTTTAGGAGTGTTTGCCAACTCACTGTAAGCTTTAATTCATGTTATTATTCAACTTATGAACTCAAATTAAAAAATTTACATTTTAGTCCGACCAATTTTAAATGTTGCGTTATTGTTCAATTTTAGATTGAAAAGTGATCATAAGATCATTTGCAAGATTTCTGTCGAAACCAATTTGAATCAATCGATCCAAATCAAAATACCCAAATTTGATTTAAGAAATTTTTTAAAATTGGGTTTATGTTCTTGAGTTATAACTCAAAAACTGTAACTCAAAAATCTCTCTAACTTGTTTGTAGAGGTGTTAGGAGTATGTTTAAATCAATTCTAAGCAATCTCGATCATGTTTGATCAAAAACAAATTGTTTTATAAAAATAAAATTTTCAGTTCTTGAATTGGTTAAAATGAATAGTCATTTTTCATGTTTTGGTTTTATTTGATTATAACATGCACTAGTAAAAAATTTATTATTAAGGAGAGCAAAAACTCTCGGAGAAAATCCAAATGCCTTCGGTGATAATCTTCGCCGAGAGCGATAAATGCTCTCAAAGCGTATCGGTGATATAGCTGTCGGTGAAAAGAAAATAGTATTTGCGAGAGCATATTTAGTTCTCGGAGATAAGTATTTGCGAGGGCAATCAAAAGCCCTTGGTGAAAAGAAAAGAGTATTTGTGAGGGCAATCAAATGCCCTTGGTGAAAAGAATAGAGTATTTATGAGGGAAATCAAAGACCCTTGGTGAAAAGATTATAGTATGCTCTTGGTGAAAATTTTCAGTTCTTGAATTGGTTAAAATGAATAGTCATTTTTCATGTTTTGGTTTTATTTGATTATAACATGCATGTATAAGGAAGCTATTGATAAACTCTTTATACCCAATCAAACCTTTAAAATCAAAATCCAAATTTTTGCTCTAGAATTGTTTGAATCGAATATGACATCATCCTGATCGAATGATGCATTAAGATAATGTTATAAACGATCATTGAGGTCAGATGAAATTCCCTATCCCTTTAGATTGAAGAATAGAGGCTTCAACCAAAATCACCAAACATGTAGTTGGTGTTCTTGGCGTCCTACCGAGGAATTCATTTGGGTTCGATTTTTTACCAAGAAAATCGAACCCTCCCCTACACCCGACCAAGGATTTTAGCCCGGGCTGAGGAATTCTAGCCTTGACCGAGGGACTAGCGTGCACGACCGAGAATTCTCCTCACCCGACTGAGGAATCGTAGCCTCAACCGAGGGACCTCCGCATCCGACCGAGAGATTGGCACCTGCGACCGAGGTACCGACACTTGCGACCGAGGAGACCGGTCTTAGGGCCTGTTTGTTTGAAATTTGAATTTGTAAAATTGTTATTTTTAATTAGAAGCCCTAAACCATTTTCTAAAAATCTGAAAAATAGAAAATAATTTCAAAATATTTAGAATATTTTAATTAAAACAATATTTAGAATATTAAAATATTATTTTTCAAGTACCTTTTTGAATAATAATCAACAACAATTTTAAGTACCAACATTTAAATATTATTTTACAATTTTAAATGAAAGAAAAATATGTGCATGTTTAGGACTTGAAAAATAATTGGTTATATAAAGCGTAATAAAGTAATTTTCAAAATCCAAAATTTTATATGGTAGAGATTGTTTTAACGGGTACGAATGATATAGTGCGAAAACATTTCCCGAGTATCACTAAACATCGAACTCAAATTAATCTCTTATCAAATATACGTATACACAATGTTTTGTTAATTTTAAATTAAAATAAATTGGAGACTCTATAATCAATTAAATAATTTTTTAAAATTATTATTTTTAATTAATTTTAAAATATAGATTTATATTAATGAAATTGTGATATTTGATTATTTTAAATTTAAATAATTATTTATAATTGAACATAAAAATTAATTTTTATTATTCTTAAATTTAAAATATCAAAATACATTTGGTATAAATCATTTAACTAATATTTTATTAAAAGATTTTCTACATACAACCTAACCTAATGTTAAAATATTTTGAACCTCAATTATTCGGAGGATAGATTTCCGGGTTATAGAATTAAATGATTTTTTTATCTTTCATTCAAAAATATTGAAAATAGTTGTCAATAATTTATTTGGTGTCTAATCCGATAATGATCATTAATATTGTTTATTATTATGGATGGATCAGATTCACGAATTCTTTTTATCAATACTATTATGTATAAAACATTTTGTTATATATATTTGTATACAGGGATACTTTATCGAAATCTTGATCTGAACCACATCTTTTATATATTTTATTCTTTATCTTATGTTCTTCATTCATTCCTTTCAAAATTTGAAGTAAAGTTATGCATAAAAAATTGGTTTGATTTGTGTTTCTCTTAATTCTCTTACTATTTTTTAAGTTCTTTAGTTTTGTTTAATTATATTTATAAATTACTTTTAATAATTAATTTTATATAATAATAAAATAGTTATATGAATTTAATATGAATTTATAATATATTTAAAATATATTTATTATTTATTAATATACAAATAATAAATTTAGGATTAATTACTGTATTAAAAATGTAAATACAAAAATTTGAGTTTAAATATTTTATATATATTTGTTTTTAAATATTAAATTTAGTAGAGATAAAATTTTCAAAATGTTATAGTTAAAATATTTACGTAAATTATTTATCAATAATTATTTAGTTAAAATATAATTTATTTAATATTAATATGTTAAATTTTATATTTAATTTATATATTATAATTTTATAACATTTTGTTTTAATTTAATAATAATATTTTGTAAAAGTTAATATTTATTTTATTATCTAAATTCAATTAGTATAAATATAAATATGATTATTAAATAAATAATTTATTATAAAATTTGAAAACATTTATATAATAATTTATTATAAATATTATAAATATTTTATAATAAATAAAATATAAAATATTATTAATTATTTCTTAAAAATCGTTTATAACATTAATTATTTTAATATTAAAATATTATTAATTAAATTTATTATTAATATAAAAACTTCATTAATGAAATTATATTTTAAAAGAAATCTTAAAAAATATTAAATATGAAAAATATAATGAATTAAAGTTAAGAAAACTTTTAAATAATTTAAAATATTTTTTATTAATTAAAAATAAATTTTATTTTATTTTTTATAAAATAAAAACCTAAAATAAATTTTTTTATAACTTTTAAATAAATAAAATTTTATATAATTTTAAAATTATTAATATTTTATTTTTAATAATTATAAATATAATTATTAAAAATATATATTAAATTTATGTGATTTTGATTTTTTTAGTTATCTTATACATTTCAACCAACAAATAAAAATTAAGTTTATGTTTTAAATTTCATGGAGATTCTTTCTTTATATATATAATAATTTATTTTTATAATAATAATAATTAATAAATAAATTTTTAAAAATTTATTTTATGTTTGTTTACTATTATTTAAAAACAATTTAAAAACATATTATTTAAAACAAATATATATCATAATTTTATTGTAAACTTAATTAAATAAATTGTTTAATAATTATATAAATAAATAAATTATTAGATATTTTAAAAGATTATAAATTTTAAAAAATTTTATTTTTTATTTTAAGTTTTATTATATTTTAAAATATTTATTTTTTACAAAATAATAAAAATATATTTAAATTAAATTAATTAAATAAAATTTGGAATATTATTAATTATTTTTAAAAAATAAGATAACTTATAAATTACAATTTTTAATATATTTAGATACACCAAAACAAATTTATTTAACTCTTATTATATACATGAACACACCTAAACTTTTGTTATTAAAATAATATTTATACATATTTAAATGTTTTTATTGTATTACATAAATTTATTATTTTAAAATTTAAAATAAAAAAAAAATTACATTTTGCTTTTCATATATTATAAATATAATTTTAAAAAATGAAATATAAATTTAATTAAAACTAATTAATGTTATTTAAATATATTTTTTTAATTGATAATTATAAATATGATTTTATGCTAAAATAAATAATAAATTAAATTGATTATAAATCCTTATTTAATTAAAATATAATTTATTTTATATTAATATCTTAAATTTATATATTCAACTTTCTATATTTTAAATTTTATAATTATTATTAAAATTATTTAATAATATTATATTTTAAATATTATTTTTAAAAAGTTATAAAATAATATTATGAATTAAAATTAATGAATTTAAATATAAATTTTGAAACTTTTAAATAATAATTTATTAATTTACTTACTTATATTTAAAAAAATTAAGTTTTCAGAATTTTATAGAATTATATTTGTTTTTATGATAAATATTTTATAATTAAATAAAATTTGAAATATTATTAATTATTTATTAAAAATAAGATAATTTATATATATTACAATTTTTAAACCTTATTACATTAAGTATTATTTATAACCTTCATTATTTTAATATTTAATCTTCATTACTTCAAATAACAATAACAACTTGATTAAATAAATTATATGATTAAAAATAGGATTTTTAAATAATTTAAAATGTATTTTTCTTAATTTTAAATCAATTAAATTTTAGTTTTCCAAAAATAAATAATTAATAAAAATTTAGATAATTTTAAACGATTAAAAATTTTATTTTTATGAATTATAAATATAATTTTATAATTATTGAAATTATAATAAATTCATTGGTTTATATATTTATATAACTTAAATAAATTTTTAACTATTAAAATTTATTAATATGAAAATGTATTAGATAAATAAATAATTTATAATTTGTTTATTTTATTTAATAAAAATAAAAATAATAATGATTATTTTCATTAATATTAAATAATAAAATTTAATTATTTATAAAATTTTAAAAATATTTATAAATTAAATTTTAATATAAGTAACTATTTATTTATAATTAAATAATTAATTTTTTTTATAGAATATAAAATTAAATAATAATAAATTATATAAGAATTTATTTTTATAAAAATAATTATATAATAAATAATTTATTAGAAACTTTAAAAGATTTCCAAATTTATTTATTTTAAGTTATATTATATTTTAAAAGTTATTAGAATATTATAATAAAATATTCAAAATTAATTATTGTGTTCTTTTATATATGGACTAATTGTAATACTTTTAGTGTTGGGCTTGATGAAATATGTAGTTGATTAAATTTGAAAAGTTAATATATTTTTATTTGGATGTAAATATGTTACCAAACATATCATATCTAATATTTTTTTTTTTTTATTTTATAGAAATTTGAGTTGAGAATCTCGTATCTTTTCACTTTGCATTAGGAGATAGTGTATAATATTGGAAATCTTAATTAACACTTAGAGTTAATGTATAATTTTGAAAAAGGCATAATATTTTTCGTTTTTAAGAAAATAATCCTTTAAAATATTTTTTAAAATAACATTTTTTTAAAAATATTATATCATTTAAAGAAAAAACAGATATCACATATTGGACAGACACATCAAAATTATGTCAATTTGGGATCAAATTGGAGCCTTAGGACATATCAGAGTCTAATGAGTAACTTTATTGCCTAAATTTGATTTGATATTTATCGGTGACAACAAATTATAAAATTTTGGAATCAATTTCAAGAGTATCATTTGAAAATGAACACTTAGGATGCATTATACACAATGACACCTAAATAATGAAGTCATTGATGTGTACAAATTACAATCATTCTACTAACAAAATGAATTAAGAAAATTGAAATAACAGCAAATAAAATTTATGAATAAATCTTATGAGTAAATTATAGTTAATTGTCTTTTTATTTATGTCTAATTTCTCATTTCAATAAAGAGAAAAGATAATGACAAATGAAATGGAGACGTAATTTGGAAATAATATATGAATAAAACAATCATAGTTAGATTGTATTTGTTTTTGAATAATAGTTGAATACAAACATAAGCAAAAGAACATGATGTGCAATTAGGTTTAAAGTTATTAATCTTAAATGTCTAATTTATTGTTTCAATCTAAGAGAAAAGATAATTATCAAGAAAGATAATTTGTATTTATTTATCAAAGTAAGAAATGAAGAAAACAATCATAAATTGTTTGTATTTATTTGTTAAATAACAGTTAATCATAAAATTTAAGAAAATGACATTAAATTAGGTTTAATATTTATGTATATATAGAATAAACTTCAACTAATCAAAAACATGATAGGTAACACATGATCACTTAATCAACTTTAAAAACAAGAGTCATCTATAAGCAAAAACCCCACTCCCAGATCTAGCGAGACCCAAACTGAAGAAATATGTCTAGTGCAGATTAACGAGTCAAACATACTTATTATAAATAAGAACAAAGTGCACTCATTAACAATTAATATGATAAAAAGTAAAAAAAAAAATAGTGAAGGACATACTTGAAGATAACGACATGTATCCGAATCACTATCTTTAAATAAGGTAATTTCCGTATGATGAAACTTAATGTTAGAATAAAGATAAATATGATATTAAATGTGATATATTAAATTACATAAATTATATATATATATATATATATATATATATATATATATATATATATATATATATATATATATATATATATATATATATATATATATATATAGACATTACAAAACACTCAGACACGAATTAAAAATTAAAGTTGTAATAGACTTAGAAAAATAAATATAAAAATTTGGAATGAACTAATAAAAATTAACAAAACAAAATAATTAGAACTAATCAAATCGAAAGTGTGATTTTAAAAAATTGTTAACCTTCACACTATACAAATAGTATTACTATTATTGTTTTTTAGAAGATTTGCGATAGGTAGACAGGTATGACTTTGATATTAATTATTATTATTCGATATACATGGACATTTGTTTTATAAAAAATATTTAAAAAGGAATTATTTAATCTAAAATATTATTTAGACATAAAGAAAATAAAGCTTGAAATAAAAATACCAATAAATTATAAAAACACTCAAATAAAAATCTTTCTCACTCAAATAATATATAAATATATATATAATATTTAATTTAATTTATTTTTACTTTATGGACTTAACCCACTAGACTTCAAGTGTATCCATTTCAAACAATCCGTATCTAAATACACTTATAAAAAAATTAATATAATAACATAATCCAATATATATATTATCACAATATTATTTTTGAATATTGATTTTATATTTTTCAAGTTTGATAAACTCGTGGGTTATTAAAATCTAACAAATTATAAGATGTGTTGATTGATAAACATACGAAGAAGGTAAAATCTCATGGACATTAACTGATAGGTGAAATATCAACTAAAGAAATATAAGATTACTCATGAGTGTTGAGATCTATCCAACAACGGAATGACAATGTGTTGACTAATAAACGAACAAAGAAGATAGAATCCCATGGGCGTTGAATGTTGTGATGAAACAACAACGGAAAGAACTCCGATGTTACTTGTAAGTGTTGAGATTCATCCAATGACAGAATGACATTGTGTTGACTAAATAACTAGGAAATGATCCGATATGATTGGATTATGACAAAAAAATATGAATTAACTTCTAGGTAAAACAACAATCAATAAAAATTCAAAGGATATGATTGCCGAAGAAAAGAATACTATCAACAAGAATATCTAGAAAAAAATGATGAAAAATTATTATTGAAAATAAATATAGTAATAAAGTTTTGAGAGCCGTCCATCAATGACTAGATGGAGGCGGAGAAATATTATGGCTTGGTGTGCTAAAAACCAAAAATAAGGTTATGATACCAATTGTTGGCTCCAAGGATTGCCTTATCAACATGTCGATAATGTTTTCATCGGTAAACACCTGTTTAAAAACACTTCTTGTGCATCATTCTTCCCTCCATCCAAGGCCAATGATACATCTTCACAAATGTCATCCACCCCCTCAATATTAGAAGAAATCTAAATAGTCTCATGACTACTCTCTTTTGTCAGTGTGCCTTTTTGATGACATATCTCCACATAGAGTTGTGATTCCTCTTGAATCACTATTGTATGTGCTTCAGCTTTGTTAAGATTCACATCTCGACTTAGCATAACTTTATCTCCAATTTTTTCAGCTAAACTTTATACCCTTTGACATTATCTGAAAATCCAATAAAGAAAAATGTATTAACATTGGTTCTAGCTTCTCTTAATTCACATGTACACATGCAACACAATCAACGATTTTTGGATGAGCATATGAATTGGATGAACCAATCCATACCTCAATTTGTGTCTTCTGACTAAGAGAAATTGATAGAACTTCTATTGATCAAGTATGTTACGATCGGGATCGCCGAAGGAGATGGGGTCTCGCAATGTTGAACGCTCACACATACACCGTTCGATAATAACCCTGTTAGAGGTTGATTATCTCATTTCTATTTTCCGCAAGATGTCACAAACACTTGAACTGAGTCACCCCTTCTTCTCAAAGTTTTGAGAAGGATGTTCACTAGAAGATTTGGTTTGATTACAACACGTACACAAACACAGTCAAACAAATAGGACTTAGTTACTGCCTGTTTTCGAACTCCTAGAACACTTACTATGTTGAACAGAAACAGATTTTGTCAACTTACAATGATAACCAACTCACACAGAATAACTAGTATTGTAATACACTTTTAACACTCTAATACACTTGTAAACTTTAAGTATTGAGAGCTTGAGAGAGTAGTGAGAACAATTGGTGTTTTTTTATTTTCAAAACCGATGAAGTTGATAAAGTTTTTTCAACACTTATGAAGCAAATTGTCTTCTGTCTTCTTAAATATGCAAGCTACAACGGGCAAAATTTTCTTTACCAACGGATATATCTTCTTCAAAGGACATTAGTCCTAATTTGATTAGTTGAGTTGTAGGAGATTACATCATGGAGGATCCTCTTTTGATCCTATCTGTACTTTTATGATAGTGAGCCAAAAAAATCATTAATAGAGCCTATTGTACTAGGAGCGCTCATCGTAGAGGATTTATATAATCTTGGTATATGGCATTTTCTTTATGTTTGTCTCTATTACTGTGTCAGACTGCCCATCCCAAATTGGTGAAATCTCTATCTGTACTTTTATAATAGTGAGCCAAAAAATTATTAATAAAGCCTATTGTACTAGGAGCTCTCATCGTAGAGGATTTAAATAATCTTGGTATATGACATTTTCTTTATGGTTGTCTCTACTACTGTGTCAGACTGCCCCTCCCAAATTGGTGAAATCGTTGTTTTGTCAAAACTGATCATAATGAATGCTCAATTTGGAGTTGAGATTGATCAGATAGCAAAAAGAATTTATTAAGATGTCACATTTGATTAATTACCGGACGACTCATTTAGTATCTAGAAAGTCGAAAGCACTTTCCAGATAGCAAAAAGAATTTATTATGATGTCACATTTGATTAATTACCGGACGACTCATTTAGTATCTAGAAAGTCGAAAGCACTTTCCAGAATGCAAGACACGTGCTTTCAAACTACCGATCTCGCAAATTACCGGATACGCCCTTGCAAACTACCAATCTCACCAATTATTATTTGCACTTGGTAAGATTCGAACTCTGGTTACCCGTGTGACAAGTGGGAGTACTAACCACTGTACTACAACACCTTGTTGTTATCTTTAAATATATTAATATACTTGATATAACTTAGCAATTATATATATATATATATTTAATTTAACTTATATAATTGAAATTAGTTTTATCCATTCATTATTAAAACATTTTCATAAATTATATTCTAACAATTTCTCCCTTTTTGATTATTTGAAATAAATATTCAAAACATGGTACTTTTATAATTGTTGGCTAATTATCCTAAGTTAATTAGCTAATTTAATCTAACAATTTCTCCCTTTTTGATTGTTTTCACCTAAAACTATCAAAACCAGATGAGTTTATAATTAAATCAGTTTAGGCATTATTATAATCTAACAATCATAAAATATTTCTAAGGTAATAAAACTTAGACTCGGGAAGTAGTTTCGTGAGGATGTTAGCCACTTCATGTTTGTTGTATTCATATGCTATGTTTGTCAGCAACCGACTGTCCATATATCATGTATATTCTTTCATGCTCCAGTTCTACTTTATCTGCATTCATATATAATAACAAATTTGGTACCCATTTTTCTTTGGGTCCATGATGGATTAGTCTTTTGGGAATTCATACTTTTATTATTTTGATGGACTTCCCGTTGTGTGTGTATACTGTATTTGAAAGATTGCTCTCTGCCTACTGATGATTCTTTATCTTCAAAGAATGATTTTTGGTAACATTTCTTGACTTCATGTCAAGTTTTTCTTTGCCATACCAGTTGGCTGCCCTTCTCTCAGGATTCATCCAGCTTGAAATTGGATTTACATAAATCATCTCATCTTTTAAAGTCAAATAATTACAGTTTGAATCAGTTTCTTTATTAGTTAAACTACCCTCACAAAACTCATTGTCTTAAGCTTGTCTTTCGTCGAGTTAAACTTTTCACAAGACTTGTCTGGGATGGCATTGTCAAATCCTAAACCAGATTTGTATCCGGAAGGCCTCAGCAGACTAATCTGCTGTCTAACTGCATCTCCAGACCTCGTCTAGGAACTGACCACATATGTCAAACGTTGATTTTCAGAAACTAGTGTTTGAACCTTTTCCTTGAGCTTCTCATTTTCTCATTTTCAGATGAGAGCTCAACCACTTGGTTTTCAAAAAATTTTGGCTCAGAAGTTTGAGATGAAGAACAATTATTAGTTTCATATTTCAATCTTATTTCATTGAAAGAGTCTGACAACTTCTTGTACTCAATGACCATGTCATTAAGTGCAACAGTTAAGTCATCTCTTGTAAATTCTTCAAAGAAGAAATCAAATACCTCAGATTCTTTATCAGTCGTAAAACAAGTATCAACTTTATCATCACTATCGCTGGATGATGAGTCGTCTGAATCGCTATCGGCCCATTTTCCCTTGCTTTTAGCAACCATCAGAGCCTTCTGCTCTTTCTGGTTTTCCTTTATTTGGTCGTTGCCCTCACACAGTTGGATCAACGTTTCCAAAATTTCTTTAGTAGAGGAACACCACTTGATCTTACTGAACATATTCTTGTCCAGCGACTTGAACATAATATTTTTGGCAACATTATCCAGGTTATTCATCTTCTTATCTTCAGTCTTCCATTTGCAACTTGGCTTCTTAATTTTTATCGGGCCATTAGTGATAACATACCACATGTTGTCATCTTATGAGGCCAGATACACTTCCATGCAAATCTTCCAATCAACATATTCTTCAATGCAGAACATGGGGGGCTCGTTAATGAAAGACATGATGATATTCAAATGTTTGAGAATAAAAACAACCTGCTCTAATACCACTTGTTAGGATCGGGATCGCCGAAGGAGATGGGGGTCTCACAACGTTGAACGCTTACACAAACACCGTTCGATAATAACCCTGTTAGAGGTTGATTATCTCGTTTCCACTCTACACAAGCCTTCACAAACTCTTGACAAAGTCAAGTGCGGAACTGTTTGTTTGGGCTTGAAGTAACAAATGATCAATTAAGAAAGATAAGGTAATGAAGAACACACAATAAGAGACACAAGATTTATGGATGTTCGGAGTATAAACTCCTACGTCACCCTTCTTCTCAAACCTTTGAGAAGGATATTCAATTATAATATTCAGTCTGTTTACAACACGTATACAAACTCAATCGAACACCAAGAGTTTAGTTACTATCTGTTTTCAATCTTCCAATGCACTCACTCTGTTGAACATAAATGAATTCTGTCAACTTACAATGATCACCACTCACACAAAATAGCTAGTATTGTAATACAAATTTGGAACTCTTACACACGCGAAAGCCTTGTGAGCACTTGAAAGGATTGATAGATTAAAGTTGGTTGCGAAAAGTTCTGGTAAAAAAACAGGTGTTAAAGAAGGTTGAGTTCTGTCTTCTTAAATAGGCATATGTAAACGAACATATTTGCAGCTCAACGACTATATCCGCTTCATAAGACATCTTATCTTGATCTTGATTGGTTGATGTCCAGAATACTATCTTAGATGAGTCTTGTTTATACTTAAATGATAGTAAGACAAATTAATATTAATGTGATTTCAATCTCGAAGGGATATATGATTCAGACTGTTTGACCTGTTTCTGTTCTAGTTCTGCTAGTGTAAGAAGATCTTCATCAGTCTTTGCACTTAAATGAAAATTCTCATATTGGAAGTATAAAGCTAATGTCTGAATTTGCCAAAAGAATCCATATATATGTTCCCGAGGTTGGTAAAACATATGATTTATGAAATGCTAGATGCACGTCATGGAATGCCGAAATGTGAAAGTCGGAAGCCGGAGGCGCTTTCCAGAATGCCGAGGTGTGAAATTCCAGATGCGCTTTCCAGAATGCCGATTTGTGAGATGATGATCTGTGAAATGTTGATATGTACCAAATGTCGATATCCGCCAAATGCCGATTTGGTCCAAATGCCGATATGCTTTAAAAATCGATATCCGCCAAATGCCGATTTTTGACAATACCGACTTTTCTTTGAATACTGATCTGGTTTAATATGTTATCTATCTCTTATCAAAGTAGTTAACTTTGGTAATTTCTTCTCCACCATTTTGTAGAGGCATCTCCTTAACCAAGAAGTGTCTTGCAATTTTGATAGCCTTGCCCAGTTCTTTGAACTCCAAATTCAAGTACTCATAATCATTGTAAGTCATCATCTTCTTATTCCTCTTACTCATTCGATTCTCCACCAAAAACATTCAATCTTTGAAATTTTGAATTACTCCATGCTTGTGCTTTATTTCCCATTACCTCCTTAAGAAGTCATTAATTAATAGAATTAAATACCTTGCAATACCATGAGTTAAAATCTTGCACCAAGAACTCTTTTCTTACTCAAATCTCGCAAATCTTTGAGACCAAGCCTTGGATGTTAAAACCTTGATATATATTTAGTGACCTTTGAGATACTTGTGAGTTACCTTATAGAGAATACACATTGTCTTACTCCTTCCATAACAACTAAAGTAAATTTTCTCATTAGCTATGGGCCATCTCTTACCTTCCAAACACAAGTTTTATAGTCTGCTTCTTTAGTTTTAGACAGTCTCTTCTTAAGTGTCCTTCATTTAACACTGGAAACACTTCATCTTTTCTTTATTCTTCAAAATAGACTTATATTTCTTACTCATTTCCCTTCTTTTTCATGATGTTGTTTACCTCTTGTAAATATATCTTCTCAATTGTCTTCTTGTCTACAATCTGCCCTATTGATTTATTTCTTGTACATCAAATACCTCATTCTTCTTCCAACTCAAACTTTACAGTCATTCATACCGATAAGAAATACAACTTAAACATTTTTTAGAAACCTCCCTAGAACTTGTTAAGAATCCTCCAAGATCTTAAGCTTTCTCTCCTCTCAAACAACCTCGCTCTAATACAACTAGGAGATGAAGTATTTCATAATAAAATAACAATAACAATACCGAACAATTGCGAAAACAAAAGAAATAAAATAAAAAATGCAAATACAAGATTTATAGTGGTTAGACCAAAACATGCCTACATCCACTTTCGAAGCACAATATACTCGCAGCTCTATTATCAAGAATGTTATAGGAGTATTACAATGATTCTCTCACAATTATAGCTCACACACAAATCAGAAGTAAGTGATGCTCTCAATGAAAATACTTGACTTCCTAAAGTGTCTGTCTGCACATTTAAATAAGCCTCGACTAGGTCAATATTAATATCTTGTCCTGAACCATTTAAGAGTCTCCAAAATATTCTCACCATATTTTTTGAATTGTATTTCCATAAAAAAAATTTCTAAATCAAGATTATACACCAAAATATATAGTTTTCTTTTGTTGAATATACTATTTTCTTGTACAAATATTGTGCACCATGAACTTACCATAATTGCAATATTGTAAATCCATTCTCAACAATGTTACATTGTGATAATATCTTACAAATATTATCTTATATTATAAAACTTAAAATTGAGAAACTGAAATGAAAATCAAGGACTTCATAACACTACATCAAAAGAGAATGCTAGTAAGAAAATTCCTCAATAAAAATAGCATAAAAAACATGAAGGAGAAATGAAAAAGATGAAATGATGGCATATATTAAAATCATTCAAACAATTAGTTTTGTTCCAACTCATCAGTTTGTTAATTGTATTTCACTTCATTTGAATCGACTCAACTTAGAAATCACTTAAAACTCAATTCAAGTCCAATTTTAAAGAAATCTAAAACAAACATTGTGGACAAACAAACTTTTTGAAGATGAAATGCAAATTATAGAAATGAAATCAAAAAGCTTATATCAGGAACTATTGTCATTTTGTTTATTCCAATCAAATCAAATATTAATTTCTGGTTAGAAATCAAATAAATTGAAAATCATTTTCAACAAATTTCAGCATTCACAAATCACATTTAATCTAAACTTTCTTACAATTGAGCTGAACAAGTGTCTTCAAAAAATTTATCTTATCTACTATGACATCCTATCTATCATGCGGTAGATTTTCAGACTAAAGTGAGTTGATTAGACTTAGTTTTCAAATATTAGGTTTACCATCAAGATAAAAAATAAATTGAAAATCTGATTTCAAAAACAGGAATACAAATAAACCAAGATCGGTTTGGGACATAATGATTTTTTTTAAAAATTCTAGAATTTGCACATCTTTTGAAATTGGTTATTTTGAGCCATTTGATGATTCAAAATGTAAATTCTTTTAAAAACGAACATTGATGAAGCCAAAATTTTATAGAAAACTCTTTCAGGGAAAATCCATATTTTCATCCCATTTTAAGAGAAAATCTGCAATTACTGTAATATTCAAGGAATTTGAAACCTGTTCGGTCAAGTTTCTGAAAACAAATGATTTGAGCTTGAAGGATGTTTCGAATGCATAACTTCAAAACACAAAAAAATGTTCAAAACATGATTTCCTTGAAAACTCATCGATGGAAAAACCATCTTTTTAGTCCATTTGATATAAAAACTTAAATTACAGTATTTCTTTGTTTTTGAAATCTAGAAATTCTGTTCTGTTCAATTTCATGTTTCAATTAATTTGAAGTTCATGTTATCTAGGGTTTGTGTGCACACCATCATTGTCGACATCCAAAACATCATTTTGGAAAAAGTTGAGCTTATCTTATGAAGTGAAAATCAAATTTTAAATTATTTAAAAACAAGTAGACATAGGATTTTGAGTTCCAGAATTGGTCTCATTTTGGTTTTAACACAAATCCACCAATGTGTCTAGATTAGGATCAATTACGTTTGTGTCAATTAATTTTACAAAAACAGTGGAAAAAAAGTTATTAGCGACCAATATCAGCGACATCGTTGCTTTGTCGTCCTTTATATTTTTAATCAGCGACGATGACAAAAAAAGTCGCTAATTAAAAATATCAGTGACGGCAAAGTAACGCCGTCCCGGATAATAATTATGAGGGACGGCGTTTAAAATTAAAATCATCCCCGCTAATTATTATCAGAGACGACAAAGTAACGCCGTCCATGATAATTATTATCAGCGACGATTTTAGTTATAAACGCCGTCTCTGATAATTATTATCGGTTTCTGTTTTCTCGCCATTTTTTGAACGATTATCAACGACGACATTTTGCTATCGTTGTCGCTGATAAGTTATAATATCAGCGATGACATTGTTGTGTGTCGTCGATGATATAATAAATATCAGCGACGACACATGACAATGTCGTCGTTGATAGTCAGTTAAATAACAGTTTTTTTTTTCTTTTTTCTCTTCTCTTTCTTCTCTCTTTTCCTTTCCTCCGAAGCTCCTCTTCCGATCACACATAGAAACCTCACTCTCTCGGTGAAAACAGAGCAATTATGTTTATGTTAATCTCTCTGTTTTAAAAAAAGAGTGATGTTTAACACTATGTTACATTAAAGGAAGATGAAGATGAGTATGATCCGATCAATGTCTAGATGTTTTGGCCGACGAGGAGGCGAGGACCTCATGTGACAGATGGAATTTTATTCTCAACAAATTGATTCTATATGCTCTCTTTAAACCTGTAAATCTCATCTCTATATGTTTTAGGATTTGTGGGTAAATATTAGGTAGTTAACAACCTTATCCCGAGCGCAGATGAATAGAATAAGGGAGGCGTTCCTCTTGGCTAACAGATCTTATTCCGATGAAAGTAGCTTTTCAATCAAATCTGGGGCATTATCAAGCAATTACTCCCCATGAGGAAGCTTAAATATTGATATCAAAGCAAGAATGACATTTCTTATAACAAATGGGTGGCGATGCTCTAGGTTGGAAAATATAGTGGGAATCAGGGTTCTCAATGATCTCGAAATAGAAGAGTAACAACTTCTGAATCGTGTGATATTCGGAGGGCAAGACATACTTGATGATAGTGATGAACAACTGAGGAATGGTTTCACCGTTCAAAAGAAGCATAATTGCTTTCTTAAGCGCTTCAGAATTAGCTGGAGTATCATTTCCTTTTAAAGCTTCCTTGATCTCATTGGCGAGCGCAGGCGTTCCCTTGTCAAAATGAACTAGCAGCGTGCAAGACTTCTCCATTGTTCCGAAATTTCACACCCTCCTAGTAAAAACCTAGATGTGCAAATTGAGCAAATTGAGAAGACAATTAAACGCACACCTCCGGAGAGTAAGTAACAAACAAAAGTAGAGAACAATATTCCTCTATAGAATCAGATATGAGTATCAACTTAATGCCATCATGATGAATGAAGATGTGTTCATTCTTAAATTATGAAAAACAAACAACTAAGATAGATCTTGGGCATTTACAGTTGTGAGTTAGACGGGAGAATTAAGTGATTCTAAAGATCCTCTCAATTCTTCAATTGAGAAAAAAAAAAAACGAGAGTAAAGATTATCAGCCACGCGTATGGAGATCTGTCGTCGATGATAGTTAACAATATCAACGACGACGATTGAGGATCTTCCGTCGCTGATAATTAATGTTATCAGCGACGACGAATGATCCGCCATCGCTGATAGTTCGCTGATAGTGTTAACTATCAGCGACGACACTGCGTCGTTACTAAAATTCATTGTCTTTCAGGGACGACATTTTCAGCAACGAATGTCAACGGTTTTATTCGTCGTCACTAATATTTATTAGCGATGTTATGGTTATTAGCGAAGGTTTCTGCCGTCGCTAATGCATTTTCCACTGGTGAACCTAGAGGTCCTAGACCATATGAAGGTGAAAGATTTGACAAATTTTCAAAGCATTTGGATTATAGAATCACAAATTGTTATAAAATCCATATCACACCCTTTTTTTTAGCTAATACTTTCTTAAATACAACTTTAGATCATCAAAATTTGTGCAAGCATTTCATCAAAAACCTTATATGCAATAATTTAACAGAAACATATGATGCTCATAATATCATATCAATCAAAATATTCATACATAGTTTATGCATGCATTGCCTCAATTCATATAAAATAACTTGAATCAAACCAAAATCACCAATATGGTTGTTAAAATTAACAAAAATACATCATCATATCATTTCATTGTTTTGGTGAAAATCTAATACAACTAGAGTAGATACAAAAACATCTAAGCCATTATATCAAATGTTCATGCTATTTATTCTAGCCCTTAAAAACAGAAGATCAACCTTCGATTGAAGATGAAGAAGATGAATCATGTAGTGGAAAACCGGTTACCGGCGGAAGCAACACACCTTAGACTTCTTTCTTTCATTTAAGTTTATTTTTATTAATTCTACTACCTCAATTCTTTTTCTTTTGTACTGGATTTTTATTAACAAAGAGAAATCTTTTAGGTCGATCCATTTATTTTTATCTAAATTTTCATTTTAATTATTTTTATTTATATAACAAATATTTTAGAATGCATGCAAATTTAATTTAATTCTGTTATTTTTAATAATTAATCAAAATCCGATTATATTAATCTCAATTAGTATAATAATATATTTAAAATAAATTTAAGAATTAATAATTTAAAAATTATACGTATGGGTATATATAAGTGCTTATATTTATATTTGTCTAATTTTATTATTTGTATAATTGAATAAATCAGAAATATATTATTCATTAATTATAAATTAAATAATGAATATTTATGAATTATGTAAAACATTCTAAATATACAATATTTTTTGATATTTGAATATATATATATATATATATATATATATAATATTTTTTTGATGTTTGAATATATATATATATATATATATATTATGAATTTATTTTATATATATATATATTTATAAAAGAATTAATAATAATTATATTACAATTTAAAAAATATATATATTAAATAAAATTCATAATATTATTTTTACATGTTTAAAATAATTATGAAATATTTATTATTTTAATTTATAATAATATTTTATTATAATAAAATATTTATATTATTATTTCATAAATTTATATATTCAACTTTATATGTTATAATTTTATAACTTTCTATTAATCTCAATTTAATAATATTATTTTTTAAAATTAATTTATAAATAATTTTGTCTAAATAATATTTTTTAATGATAAATATTTTATAATATATATAATTAAATAGAAAATAAATTTTGGAATATTATTAATTATGTTTTTTTTACATATTAGGCTTCTTAACATTATTATAATTTATTTAATTAAATATTATTTATAACTTTAAGTATTTTAATATTAAAAACATTATTAATAAAATTTTATTATTTATATAAAACTTGATTAACTAAATTATATGTTAAAAACTCTTACCCAGTATATTAAATCTTAAAAAATTATTAATTAAAGTTTATTTATAAATAATTTAAAATATTATTTATTAATTTAAAATAAATTATATTATATTTTATTTTAAAATAATTAATATATAAAAAAATATTAGAGAAATACTTTATAGAATTAATAAGTATAGAATTATATTTAAACAATTAAAATTTTATTTTTAAGAATTATTAATATAATTCTATATTTTAAAAAATTATATTAAGTTTAAATGTTTATTTACGTATATAGTTTATTAAAAAAAACTTTAAGCTAATTCAAAAAAATGTATTAATATATTTTTTTATAACAAAACAAAATTAATTTATATGAAATAAAATTAGATAAATAAATAATTTATAAATTTTTTTAAAGATTTAATAAAAAAAAATTATTATTCATATTTTTATTAATATAACAAAATATAAAATTATTTATGAATAATTTTTAAAATTTATTATTGAAAATATTTTAAATTATTATAAATTAAGTATATTTATAAGTAAAATTTTAATATTTAAATAATTAATTATTTTGATATAATATTGTGATCCGTGGTGGCCCATAGCTATGCACTCGTTTGGATGATACGTGCAATACGGGGTCCGAGGTGGCTCGAGATTTAATGCATTTCAACCTTAATTTGCATGTCATACATTTTTTAAAATAAAATTTTAAAAACATTTAGAAATACATGGGAGCTTCTAAAATGAACTATATAAAAATAATTAATTTTTATTCAAATTTTGATGATTTGGGGATTTGACTTATCTTGAAATCCATTTAAATTAATTAAACATGATTAATTTAAGCAAAGATTGTTTATTTAAAAACAGAGTCGCCAAATTATATTTTGAAAAATAAGTAAAATGTACTTGTATAAACATACTTATATCAGAATTTCCATAATGGTTCGTGATTTGGTTATGCTCAGGAAACGGCTTTCGCACTATGTCATCTGCTCCCGTTAATGACAGTTTTATATATATTTTATAAGAGTTTGGCTTGCAAAAAATATATTTATAACATTTATTTTCTTTAATTAGTAGTCCGGGTTCCTAAATAATGATAGATTTAAATTACGTAAATAATTGTACAAAATTACTTAAACGGGTGTACCTGCGATTGCGTTGATAACAAATTATAATTTAAAAATAAAATCTAAATAGGGTCTTAGCCAAAATATTTGTTTGAGAAATATCCCAAAAATATTTGAAAATCATTTTCTGACCTTTTTGGATTATTTGAAAATGGATTGGATTCCAAATTTACCAAAATAATTTTGAATTTTAAAACGTGGAACCAAATAGGCCTTAGGACCGGAGTCCTAAGGCTTGGGTTCATTTTAACCGATTTGGGCTTGGAAGGACTTGGTCTAGATCGAAAGTGTTTTAGATCGTGGTTCGGGACCATGGGTTCAGAGATTTTGGATGACTCGATTTTGGGTTCAGGAGGCTCGATCCCAAACACGGACTACTCGGTACTATGCTTGGGAGGCTCAATATTAGGTCAGATTTATCGGTCTAGTTCATCGGTCCTAGGTTAAGGAGTCATCGATCCTATATTAAAAGCGGGTTCGATCCTAGGTTAGAAAATTCGGTCATAAGCTATTGGGAGTAGTCGTTCCTAGGTTAGAAAAATCGGTTGGATTTCACAGTCCTAGGTCTTTGGTATCGATCATAGGGCTCGGTCCTTCATCACGAAAATTAATCATAATCCTCGGTCCTAACTCAAGAATATTAGTCCTTGGTCTCGGTTCGGACCGAGAATTTTTAGTTGGGTTTCTAGGTGCTCGGTCCTACAGGACTCGGTCTTAGAGGATCGAGTGTTCTTCATTTGATATGAATAATTGCAGGTTTGTATCTTTCCATACAGACCATGAAATCATGATCCGTAAGTTGTATAAATGTAAGGATGATAACCCTAACCCTAATCACGATTAATTGATCTCTACAAAGATTAATTTCTAAAAACTTTTTTTAGGAGAAAATTTGAGATCTTTTGAATTTGGTCATCTCATGGCCTACTTCTTGTTCCAATAGCTTTTAAATGATGATTATAGTCGAATACAACCAAAACAAGAACATCAATTATTATGGATATCCATTGATCAAAGTTTTCTAGAGACTCGGGGGTTATATTTGGGAGATTAATCGTTATTTGATTAAGGTAAATGCTCTTGGTTATTGCCCATACTTATTTCCTAAAATCTTTATTATCGGTTGGCGGAAAGAATCAAGGTTCCCACTGTCTTAGACTTTAGATGATAGAGAACTAGAAATAGTCTATTGCTTTATTTATTTACACTATTATTGACACCAGACCTATATAGTCTGCCTACGTATCTTCCTTTCGTCCTTGACATATTCTTTTTCTTTGGAAGAATCAGGTCTCACGTACTTCTCCCCATTTAAGTGACGTAGTTATACCAAACTAGAGGTCGACTAGTCCATGAGGTTGGGGAATAAATCCGCTTTAATCCTGGTATGGCTGGATTCTGAGTCGTTCTTTTGCACGTGTTGATATTACACATAATATCGTATAAGTGCATCTAGATTGCTTGGAGCGATAAACTCTTCACCTTCAACTATAGATAGTAAAACTACACCTCTAGAGAGGATTTTCCTAATCGAGAAAGGTTCTTCCCATCGTGGTCAGAACTTGCCCCTAAGGTCTAATAGTTCCCGGGTTCGTTTGAGCACCAAGTCACCTTCTTTCAGGTTCCTAGGCTTTACCTTTCCATTAAAGGTATCAACCATTCGTTTCTAGTATACTATGGTTTTGCATAACGCATTCAACCTATGGTCTTCCATTAACGTCAACTAGACATATCTAGATTTTACCCAGTCTTCTTCAATGACTTAGGATTCCAAGAGGACTTTCAACGTAGGGATTTCAATCTCGATTGATTGTAAGACATCCATACCGTATACTAGAGAATAGGGAGTTTCGTTCGTCGACGTTCGAGTAGTCATACGATACCCACATAAGGCAAATGTGAACTTCTAATGTCAATCCTTGTATGTGTTGATATCTTTTTGATGATCCTAATCAAATTTTTGTTTGTCGCTTCAACCGCGCCGTTAGTTTGGGGGTAGATAGGATGATGATTTATGATGTTGAATTTTTAATTCTCTAAGCAAGGATAAAACCTTTCCCTAATAAAATGCACTTTAGACTATAGTTGTTTTACATAGCTCTCCTTTGAAATGATTCATACATTCGTGGAAAATTATTCACACGTTTGTGTGAAATGATTAAAACATTCACGTGAAGCATTAGTTTGAAGTTAGTTTAAAGTGTTGTAAAGCGTGTTTCACACGATAGCTGATGTACATCGCTCTCGTGTGAAGCACTGTTCATACGATAGTGGTCATGAAAACAATAAGTCTTTTTTGCTTTTAGATTCACTCATATGAAGAATATTTTAAACAAAATTATATAAAGAAGACAAAAAAATGTGTTAAATATATTAATACGCATGAAATATAAAAACAATAATCTATATACAATTTTTTGCAAAGTTGAAGACTTAACTACTAGTAAATGTTTGTATAACTCTCTGGGATAATTTTAATATTGATATGAGTCATTTAAAAAAGCCATGTCAAGTGAAGTCCCTTCACTTTAGCAAGTAGTCGATCCTATCTGAGAAAGTTAAGATAACAAAAGTATAGTAAATGGAGTGTTAGCATCCATGCTCAAACTTTCATTCCAATGTTGTAGAGTTGATAGTGTAGCAATTGTTGGCAATGAAATTGAATGTTGAAATAGTAAAAAATTTAAACAACTGTTAGTAAATAATTATTTCAAATGAATACCAGAATTATTTTAGTTTGGCTGAAGTAGTGAAATACCGTAATAATTGTTGTTTAACTTTTTTTTTTTGTTGCTTTTCTTTCCCTTGAATTCTTCTCTAAACCACTTTTCAATATCTTACGAGAGTCTGTTTTCTTCTTCGATTTAATTCATTTGACTGCTGTAGAGTTACCATCATCGGAAGTAAATCCAACTAGTGCTTCACTCATAATTGTTTGTTGTAACATATCATTCACAATCTTACATTGGCTCAACGAAATGTCTTTAACATCCCAATACGTGTCATCCTTTTATGCAACCTTCGTATTCAAATGCATAGATAAGCCACACAACTCTTTGTATCGCCTATTTTGAAGTTCTTTTGGATCAAAAGTAAAATTGTTCACCAATGAATCTGTAACTGCAAAATATAAATTTTTGATATTCGAGTACACCTTCTTAATATCAACTAGTGTCGGTACCAAGGATTGGGCTGCCCCAGCCCTAGGGTAGAAAAACGTGAAGAATTTGGCTGCACTAATTTTATTTTTAAAAAAGTTGTTCAAATTTTTTTTTTTGAGGTTTGAACCTATAACCAAATAAAAAATGTTAATTTCCATCCTAAACCACTATGAAATACATTTTTATGTTAAAAAAATTAAAATATTTAACTAAATAACCTAATATTTTTAATAAATGGGTTGCTCTAGGGGATGGACTACCTTAGCCCGTGGACTTTCTGGGCTTATTCTAATGTTGGCCATGGTATCAACTCGGTAGGAATATTCATGATGTTTCTCATCGTGAATATATTCAGAACATGAAAACATAAAATCCCACCAAAATTAAGTTTATGACAACTACACTCAATTTTATCACAACTTTTATCAATTGTAACTATATGATTATATATATCTTTTTGCGGGAGTAAATTTATATTTTGTGTGTGTATCAACATCCTCAAATAATTGTACACTGTAGTCGTGAGACATGAACAATTGTCGTTCAAAACACTTAAATGTCTCAAGAGTATAAATATTACTTTCTTCATTTAAAAGCTCAATTGGGTAGGACAAACATGGCACAATAGTAGTTGATTTAAAATCAAATTTTTACTTCTCTTATCTACGATCATCAAAGAGTCTTTTGAAGTGTTTAAAAATTTTAAGAACTTGTGTTTATATGAGACATACATTTTATAAACACTATTAATGCTCTCACTTCTTTGGGTTGTAGCCATATCTACATAAAACATATATCGTCCATATGATAAAGCTCATTTCTTCCTAATGAAAAATATACGCCTCAGCCAATCATTGAAGTGCATAATTTGTTAACATTTGATTACAGGCTTCAAGACAATCTTCCTCTTCATCATAATCATATATACATAAAGTAGAATCCTTGGAAAACTCTCTAAACTCATGAAAGATTCCGTTTAAATGTATGGCTGTATTTTGATAAATGTGTTAAATACACAAACAATGATTAGTTTTAGGCCATTTTGATGTTAAGGCCTTTGTCATTGTTGCATCTTTATCGATAAGAATAGTTGTTGGTTTTTTACAAGAATAGTTGTAGTAAATATCTCAAACAACCATACATAAGTCAAAACAGTTTACCATATAATAAAATGGCACAAAAATTAATAGATTGTTTGTGATGATTAACACCTACAAATAACGTAATTGGACGATCTTCATTATTCTTCATATAAGTCGTGTCAAATCAAACAACATTTCCAATGTATCCATAATGAGCCTGCATCTTAACATCAGACAAAAAAATATTGGTTATTAAATCGTCGGCATCAAGTTGAATAACATGTTAAAAATTGGGATAAGCAAATTGCATTTTTTGCAAATATTCTAACACACCCCTGTATCCCAAATCATACAATCTCTTTTTATTTTGGATTGCATGTAATTTTTGTAATCCTTAGGAATAAAACCTAAATTGTCTCTCCCAACTACTTGTTTCTCCGTAAGAGCAAGTGATGTCTTTGGAGGGATTCTCACATAAGATGCCATCTCAATTTGTAAACTTGAAGATGCAGTTATATTTCTACGACATCTATAAATGTGAGCTTTTATTGGACTTCAAGAGAATGTTTATACTCATTGACAAAGTTCACTACTTTAAACACTATGTTTTATCCCCTCTTTATCCTCATTTTAGCCGCACAACTAAATCTTATTTCAGGATGACTAAATTTGATATAAACATCTCTTTTTTCTTTAACCCTTTGACCTTGTTTACTACAAAAAATTATCTAGTATTGAACCTGATTTATCTTTGTATTTTGAACTTCGCCTTATCCCAAATCCAATTTCTTTAGTGTATGCTAAATATAATTCATAGACATCTTCTTCTTTCTCAAATTCCCTTCCCATATGTGGTATAAATTCTTCTAAAATACATAGAGTAGTACTTTACAAATTCTGACCATTTTTTGATTAACATTTAATTGACGACGAAAACTCGTAGATTCTCAACTCTAGATCATGAAAAAAATCAAATTTTTTAGTGAACATCTAAATTCACTCTCAATTAGAGTTTTTGTACATAATTTATCATGTAAATCACACTTTATATTAGAGTTGATGTACAACAAGTATCGTGTAAAACACACTTTACATTAGAATCGATGTACACCAACTATTGTGTAAAGTGTGTTTTATATTAAGAGCGTTGTACAACAAATATCCTATAAAACATGCTTTATAGGAGAGAGTTGTCTATAGTGTAAAGCACACTTTACATAAAAGTTGTTGTAAAACAACTATCGTGTAAAGCGCGATTCACATTAGAGTTGTTGTAGAACATCTATCGTGTAAAACGAGCATCACATTAAAACTGATATAATGTGAATGTTGTTTTACACGATGAATGGAATATGTTACCTCTCATCATTATTGTTGACGTCGTTATTTGTTTCTTGAACATTAACAAAACACAACATAACATTGTTAGTTCTCTAAACAAAACATAACATTTTAAACGAATAAAACAGAACCTTTTTAGTTCTCAAAAGTGTCAAGTATACCATTTTCGTGATCTACTGAGCTTGTTTTCGGCAAAGAAATGGTGAATGGTCTAGAGGGAGAAATCATAAATCATAATCAAATTGTAAAATTGGAAGATATGAGAACCGATGATTATGAGAACCGATGATGTGAAACGATTATGGAAGATGAAGCGATAGAGCGGGAAAAATAAATTTGAATTAATAACGATACGACGAAAGGGGGAAAGGAACGAGTCGATCTTAGGTTTGAATTTTTTTAAACCAACTAAGTTTTAATAATATAATATTCAGAAACATTTTGATTGGTTGTCCATAGGTATATAGGTATATATATATATATATATATATATATATATATATATATATATATATATATATATATATATATATATATTTATATATATATATTTATAATGAGGGTTATTAGAATAATCCTTAGATTATTTCAATAATTTTATTTTTTATAAATTTAAAATATAATTTTTTTTTATAAAAATGATTTGAAGAATATTAATAAATAATTATAAAATAAATTTTTAAAAAATAAAATAAATTATATTAAATAATATAACAAGAATATTATTTAATTAAATTATAATCATTTAAAAAATCTCAACCACAAATATATTATACTTGTGATAGTTTTTTTGCTTATCTAATTACTCTTTTATGCTAATCCAACTTACTGTTTTATGAACCACCTTCTCTCTCAATCACACTTCAATTAGGCTCCTCCACCAAACAAAAACTTGTTCCCTTTGTTAAAGGACACCATAGTCATTCATTTTTTATAGCCTTCAATGCAGGTTAACTATTTCAATTTATGCATTTCCTCCCTTTAATCTTTATATGAAATTTATGTCTTTCTTCCCTTTAATATATATATATATATATATATATATATATATATATATATATATATATATATATATATATATATATATATATATATATATATATATATATATATATATATATATATATATATATATATATATATATATATCAAAAGCACCACATTAATCCACGTCATCATCAATTATAATTATAGTCATAGTCAGATATTTTCTCTCTCCTCTCCTCTACTCTCTTTTTCTTAATTAAATTTTTTTTTCTTATCATATATAAGTTTTTTTTTATAAATAGTAAATATAATAAATAATTTTTCATTCCAAATTATTTTATCTCTCATTAATTATATATATATATATATATTCTCTAATCATATAATATAATATAATATAATATAATATATATATATTAAATATAGTTACCTTATATATATTTTTCATCATTAACTTTATATAAATACATTTTATCTTTTCTCATATATTTTTTCTCTCATCATATACATATATATATATATATATATATATATATATATATATATAATTTTCTTTAAGAATATATAAATAATTTTTTGATCAATATAAAATTATCTAATTAGTAATAAATATTAAATACAAAATGTATATACATACACAAAATAATAAAATTATTTCAACAATCATAAGTGGTCTAGGGTTTAAGTATTCACATTTCATGCTTAAGACTAAAGTTCAAATCCCAAAACATGCAAATTTATATTTTGGAGGTCGGGTGGTGGGTGGTTTGTCAAGTGTGATGTCAGAATTAGTGGTTAGTTTGGCGAGCATTTGAAAGTGTGAGGTCAAGAGATGGAGGTCGGGTGGTGGGTGGTTTGTCGAGTGTGAAGTCGGATATAATGGTTGGTTTAGAGAGAATTTAATAGTGTGAGGTCACGAGATAGAGGTCGGGTGGTGGGTGATTTGTCGAGTGTGAGGTCGGAATTAGTGGTTGGTTTGGTTAGCATTTGAATGTGTGAGATCACGAGATGGAGGTCGAGTGGTGAGTGGTTTGTCGAGTGTGAGGTCGGAATTAGTGATTGGTTTGACGAGCATTTAAAAGTGTGAGGTCACGAGATGGAGGTCATGTGGTGGGTGGTTTGTCGAGTGTGATGTTGGAATTAGTAGTTGGTTTGGAGAGCATTTGAAAGTGTGTGGTCACAAGATAGATGTCGGGTGGTGGTTAGTGGTTGGTTTGACGTTGGATAAAAAGTCTGTGATCAATTGGGATTGGTTGTTGATTTGTTGAAGTGAGAGTAAAAGAGAGGTTGACTAAGATTGTGAGTGGTTGTCGAGGGATAGAGGCATATGAAAAAGTGTGAGTCACAAGATTATGATAATTGGGTGGTTTGCCGAGAGGATAAAGAGACGTGAAAAAGTGTGAGTCATAAGATGAAGGTAAATTAGAGGGTTAGTGGTTGAGTTTGACGAGATATAAGATGTATCATCAATTGAGGTCGACTAAGATTGGTGGGTGGTTTGTCGAGGGAATAAAAATGCATATAAAAAAGTGCGAGTCACAATATGATGGTTAATTGAGGGGTTAAGTGAGTGCTGATGGAATAAAATATATGTTAATATTAAGTTTAAGATTAAACTTAATTTTTACAAACTAAAACTAATTTTAAATTAATTAAATTTGAATAATATTAATTTTATCTAAAATATTTATAAATAAATAATATTTTATATATATATTCCTACCGAATTCATGCTAGTTTAGATAAACTAGCATTTAGCCTGTGCATTTGCACGATTAATAATATAAAAAACCGTAAAAAAAAATTACGGATAACATTTTTAATTTTATTTTTAATCGTTTTAAGTTTATGGATGGGTCAACCCACAATCCGACCCAAGTATCCATTTACTCAACATCATTATATATATATATATATATTAGTTAATTAAAAAATTGAATTTATATTAATGTTAAAACGTCCCGCGTTCATCAAATTTTGTGTTGAATTTAAAATGTAAAGTCTTAGTAGCCTAGTTGGTAAAGGTTGTACTTGTTTTTTGTTAGGTTGCAAGTTCGAAACATACCTCTAGCATTTTTTTTATTTTATTTTTAACCGTTTTAAATTTAAAGGCGGGTCAACCCACAATCCGACTCAAGTATCCAAATTAACCACAGCTCTCTACCCGGCAATCCGACACTTTAAAAAATAAGCATCATTACATATATATATAGATTAGTTAGTTAAAAAGTTGAACTTATATTAATATTAAAACGTCCGGCGTTTATCAAATTTGGTGTTGAATTTAAAATATAAAGTCTTTGTAGCCTAGTTGGTTAAAGAGTTGTACTTGTTTTTGTTAGGTTGCAAGTTCGAAACATACCTCTAGAATTTTTAATTTTATTTTTAACCGTTTTAAATTTAAAAGCGGGTAAACCCACAATCCGACCCAAGTATCCAAATTAACCACAACTCTCGACCCGGTAATCCGGACACTTTAAAAATTAAGCATCATTATATATATATATATAGATATGACATATTCTTGCTTGTTACTTATGTTTATGTTGTTGATGTTAGTTCACAAACAGTTAGACATAATGTCATATCAGTTACTCTCTATTTGTAAGGTATATTATTGCTTAACCACCACGTCCTAACTAATAAATTCAGGTCATAAAACAAAATCTCCAATTACAATAAATGTATGTATCAACACTTTATTTGGACAAGAATTAACATAGACTCTACGAAAATCTTCCACCTTCTATGAACATGTGTTCTATGAATATGTGGAAAATGTAATGATATGAATTTTCACGTTCTAGGTTTGTCGAGGCTCTTTCAACTCAATTTGAGGGGATGGATCAAGATGACCATGTTGGTGACCATATTAAGTATGAAATAAAATAATTGAAAATATTGTGAGGATAAAAAATAAATGAAGACAACTAAGTCAACTTGTATACAAAAATACACTAAATCTATAACATACAAAATTACAACTTCGACTGTGAGAGGGTGTAAGTGAAATCACGCCCATGAAACTTGTTTAAAGAGATTTGGGCTTTAAGTTGACTTCAACTACTTTGATTTAGGACATTTAAAATGGTAGAATAAAAAAAACATATGGTATTGAATGATATATTTAATGTTATATAAGTTATGTCTAATATATAAACATTATATTAGACTCATAAAAAAATTAATATAATATAATAATATAATATAAAATTGACATTATCATAATTTATCATATTGTGATAATATTTTATAAATATATCCAAAAATGCAGATTTTATTATCGTATCTTTCGTAAGAAAAAAAATTAGGTATATATATTATCTTCATATTATAACATCCCTCCTAAAACTCAAGATGGAAAGGACTTGAACAACTTGAGGTTGAAGACGAGATGTTAAAATGTTGATGATGTATTCTTCAAGTTTTAGAAACTCGTGAGCTCCATCCAGTTATAGGACAACGTTGTATTGACTGATAAACCAACAAAGAGGTAAATTTCATGGGCATTGTATATTGTATGTTGGCATGAAACAACAACCAAATGAACTCCAAACACTGGTGAAAAGGGGGTCAAAACCGAGAGTAAAAACTCTCGGTTTTGACCTTATAACTTTTGGTATAGACACATTATTGAAGGTTTTGGTGACTCTCGCCATCCCTCGGTATTGAATCTTTCGTTAAAAACAATTGGGCATTTACCGAGAGATATCATAGAGTTTTCAGTTTAGATACCTTAGAGTAAAACCGAAAGGTAATTGAAAAACTTTCGGTTTTCCTCTTTGTGGAAAAACCGAGAGTTTTACAAATAACCCTCGGTTTTTTCCATTTGAAGAAAACCGAGAGTTATTAGAGAACTCTCAGTTTTTCCACAAAGAGGAAAACCGAAAGTTATTTGTAAAACTCTCGGTTTTCTCCATTTGAAGAAAACCGAGAGTTATTAGAAAACTTTCGGTTTTCCTCTTTATGGAAAACCGAGAGTTATTAGAAAACTTTCGGTTTTCCTCTTTATGGAAAACCGAGAGTTCTCTAATAACTCTCGGTTTTCGTCAAATGGAGAAAACCGAGAGTTATTAGAAAACTTTCGGTTTTCCTCTTTATGGAAAAACCGAGAGTTCTCTAATAACTCTCAGTTTTCTTCAAATGGAGAAAACCGAGAGTTTTCTAATATCTCTCGGTTTTTCCATATGAAGAAAAACCGAGAGATTTCAATATTACTTTCGGTTTTTTCCCGTAAAATTTTAAAAATGTGCTGATTATTTTGCTCGAAACCAAAACCTATTCAGCCAAACCAATATATCAATAATAAAATAAATGATACCTACATTAAACGATCACATCATTATCATTACAAAATTCGCAATCAAACTAATAATCCGAACAATCTATTATAAATTCAAATTGACACAACTACTAATGAAAACATATTTTGAATCGAAACAACCTTAGCTTGTGGGGGGAGGAGGTGGTTGTTGCCTCATATACAATTCGATTCTCTCCATTCTTGCGTTTATCTCTAACTTCTCTCTCCATTCTCAGATTTGTTTCTTCTTTTTCCACTTGCATTTGTTGAATTGTGCGCATTCTTTCTTCGTCCCTTTTCTCCAGTTCCTCCAGCTTGAGCTTCATTATTTGATGCTCTTCTAATAATCGCTCATTGTTTCGTTGTGAATTGTTTCCACTTCGACGATCCTCACGAAAGTGTGTGGGCCGGACGCCTGATCCCATTCCGAACACTATCCCGTGTTTTTGTTGTCCGAACACCCTCTTCGTCAATTCAAAATCCGATATTCCTGGTTCGTTACTAACAACCTCCTCCATCTCAACCTGCACATTTGAAATAAAGTATCATTTCTATAATAAAAAACTAGGCATATTCAATTCACTTACAATTTTCTCTTGCACGTGTTCGTCCAGGACGGGTGTTGGGTTTTCTTTTGTCAGTTTTGGGGTACGGGTCCTCTTGAATACTTCAATGACAGACGGTGTCCGTCCCATTTCAATCGCCTGTTGAAATAAATGATTTATATAATTAATAACAATCTTTAGATTAAGTTATTACAAATAATGTACTTACCAACTCTTCTTCAATTTGTGCAAACGGTCTACTTCCCGTACGATGTGGGAATTTCATCTTTTTCCTGTTAATAATATTTGTACGACTGTTTTTCTGTATTTGAAATAAAAAATGAAGTTAGATTAATTAATATCAATTTTTATTTGAATTATGAAACCGTACCTTAAATTTTTCCGTGAAGAAATGGTTGCGACACACAAACTCCCAATCATCTCGATCGTAGTCTGGTGGAGGATTAGTCAATACCACCGCCTCGTCTCCTTCGTGGACGCGGATATATTCCTGTTCAAATCTGACCTCCATCTATCCCATATCTGATTGGCCTGTCCCAATCCGGTCTTTCGAAAAGCCTCAATATCACCATTAGTAGCTTCGAACGGATCCTGAAAAAAATAATATCCAAATGTTAAAAATAATTATTTAATGAAATAATGTATAATAAAGTAATAAGTATTACCTTGATAGCAGTCCAAAGTGAATCCAATTGGTCTGCACTTAATGCCTTCCACTTTAGAAGACGGTGTGAGACGGCTGCAGGGTCCCGGATAATCGACCCCACATGTCTAGACCACCGTGTTCTTCCCACGTCTGTACCGCCTGGCCTCCCATCCTTCTCTCTAAACGTAAGAGAAATCCTTGTCGCCGCTACCCTCTTAGATAGCGCAATATTCTTATTCTTCCCCCGTCTCTTGTGGGTAGAAGATTTTTCAAAATTATCAAAATTATAATTAGATATGTGAATCAGTTGAAACAATAACTAATTTGTAAACGAGTTACCTGTCGATGATGGGTCGGGAGTGGAACCGTGCTCCTCCTCTTCATCCTCCTCCTCGATAGGCTCCTCGAGACCCTCGTCTTCAGCCTCATCGTCATCCACCATATCAGCAAACGTGCTCTCTATAAACTCTTCGAGCTCCGTAGCCTCAACATCCTCGTCTGTTGGGGGAGCAGTAGCTATCGGGACTACAGCAATAGGTGGTTGGTTCCTAGAAGACGACGATCCTCAGAGCCTTAAGGTCTCTGATTGGGCAAGTAGGTTTTGGTAGCTTTTATCCAATTTCTTGGGTGTTTTCTTCATACTCTTCCAAGTTGTTTTAGGACCTTCAGACATTCTTAATGCACACCATTAATAAAAATGAGTGAATAATTGAAATAAAGTAGTAATAAGAATGAATATAAAGTAAAAAACATAAATCTACCTAATTAATTAATCTGAACTATATGTTTGTAAACTGCGGTTTTATTTTTGTCACAATCTTCCAACCGGGTCGGGCTGACATATCAGGGGCGTAGAATACTTGTTTCGCTTGACTCGCCAATATATACGGGTCTTGACTTTGGTTTTTCAAAATTCGGTTTACATTAACACTTACGAAGCCATATTTATCCACTTTCACTCCTAGTTCCCCCGAGTGTGTATCAAACCACTTACACTTGAATAAAACAACTCGTTTGTGAGAAAAGTATTGTACTTCGATTATATCCGTTAAAACTCCTTAGTATGACATAGTTTCAGACCCGTTGTACCCCTCAACAACCACCCCACTATTTTGAGTGGTCAAACCTTCGTCGTGTTTTTCTGTACAGAATTTGTATCCGTTTACTTTACACCAAACATACGTAGACGAGTACATACTTGGACCTTCTCCTAAGATCTTGAGGTCTCTTGATATGTCGTTAAATTCTGCTAAATGGGCGACCTATATATGTATCCGAAATGAAGTTGTTAAAATGAATATAAAGAGTTAGGATATATGGTTTATAATTTACTCACTTGATGCTTGAAATAGGCGGCAAACTTTTCTCCAGTGGACTCGTTGTTATTGCAATACTTCATATAATCTCTGCAAATAGATCGAATATTAAATAGCACACTCTTTAATGCTAATTTGTAACAGCAACATAGAATCTTACGTGTAAAAAGGTTCTTTTTCGGGACAATTTTTCAAAATGTAAGAATGAGCTGTCACTCGATCGATATAATCCAAGTTGTATATTTTTCCGTTAGATAGGTCTTCCAATGATGCAAATATTGAAATGCCCGAGATTTTAGGTTGTGCATTTTCTTGCTCTTCTTCCTCCATATACCTGGCACATAAACTAATACTCTCATTTACAAGATAGCTCTCGCCTATAGAGGCTTCGAGGTGGTTATTATTCCGCAAATATCTTTTCATTGTACCCATGTAATGTTCAAACGGATACATCCATCGATACTGGACATGTCCTCCAAGCAAAGCCTCAAATGACAAGTGAACCGGGAGATGCATCATGATGTCGAAGATTGACGGCGGAAAAATCATTTCGAATTTGCAAAGTGTCAATGTAATATCTGTGTACAATTGTTCCAGGTCCTCTTGAATCAAATCTTTGAATCACAACAACCAAAAGAAACGAGACAAATTTACTAACGCATCATACACATTATCTGGAAGTAATCCACGAGTTGCTAAAGGAATAAGATATTCCAATAAAATGTGAAATTCATGACTCTTTAATCCCGAAATCTTTTTCTCTTCCAAATTTACACAACCGCCGATATTTGAGCAAAAACCATCAGGCAACTTAAGATCTTTAAAGAAGTTACAAAGACGTTTTTTATTTTCGCATGTCAAAGTGAAAGGCGCTTCTGGATAATGAACAACTCCTTCATCATTTATAGGATGTAACCATGATTTTATGTCTAAGAGTTCTAAGTCTTTACGGGCTTTAGGACCATCCTTAGTCTTCTCTTTCACATTCATTATTGTTCCCAACACGCTATCACAAATATTTTTCTCAATATGCATCACATCCAAATTATGTCTCAATAATAATGATTTCCAATAAGGCAAACGGAAGAAATTGCTAAGTTTGTTCCAATTGTCTCCCCGCGTTTCATGATATATCTTGGTTCTCTTGCTCAGATATGTACTAAGAATTATGTCTTCAAGGTCTCGTGCTTGCTCGTAACTTTCTTGCCCCGTTAACAATCTAAGGGATCTCTATAATCAGTTCGACCATCAAACGACTCTTTATCCCTTCTGTATTTGTGCTTCGGTGGAAGGAAGCGTCTATGACCCAAGTAACATTGTTTGGAACCATGAACCAATCGAAGAGATACTGTGTCGTTGTTACAACAAGGACAGACGAATTTACCTTTCGTACTCGAGCCTGATAAATTTGCGTAGGCGGGAAAGTCGTTAATGGTCCACAACAACGCCGCTCGCACGTTAAAGTATTGCGAGGTGTGTGCATCAAACGTTTTCACACCCGTTTACCACAGTTCATGCAACTCTTCGATCAATGACTGAAGAAATATGTCAATTGCATCTCCCGGACTTTTTGGACCCGGAATTAACATAGATAAAATGAAATTCCTAGAATCCATGCAAGTCGTGGGTGACACATTATAAGGAACGAGAATAACCGGCCAAACACTGTATGATTTTTTCCCATTTGCAAATGGTTGAAACCCATCGCTTGATAAACCCAGTCTTACGTTTCGAGATTTCGATGCAAAATCTGTATAATTTTCATCAAACGTTTTTCAAGTTAAGGAATCAGCGGAATGTCTCAACGTATCACTATCAACTCTTCCTTCTTTATGCCATCTCATCATTGGAGTCGTTTTTGAGGACATGTAGAGTCTTTGCAGTCTTGGTATTAAAGGGAAATATCTCAACACCTTTTTTGGAATGAATTTCCCATTTTGATTCTCTCGAACTGTACCATTTGTTTGGTCGACTTTCCATCTTGAAAGACCGCAAACTCTGCAAGAATCTTCATTTTTGTCGTCCTTCCAAAATAACATACAGTTGTTCTTACATGCATCTATCTTGTCATATTTAAGCCCGATATCAGTAATGAATTTTTTACTTTCGTAGTATGAGTTTGGCAATTGAGCGTCAATTGGTAATATGTAGTCTTTAAGCAGACGCAACAACATACATAAACCAAATCTAATATAATCAACTCTAATTCAAACAATTCAATTCATACCTAAAATCCAATATAATCCAAACAACAAAAAAATCCTTAAAAACTGACCTTTTTTAGGAGTTGTGCCGGCGACGGTGGAGAGGCGCTGCGACAGTGGAGGAGGCAGCTGAAGGTGGAATAACCTCGGCGATCTTCAAGAGACGGATGGTCCTAATCCAAAACAGACAAAATCAAACCATATTATCTAACTTAAATTTAACATAAATCCAACAAAGTTCAAACTATGTATATCATATACCAAACAAAATATAATCTAACAAACCTAATCTAACAAATCAATATAAAAACCAAATCTAACCAAAATATTGAACATATAACCTAAATCTAACATTAATCAAACATTTTCAAACCAAATATAATAACCAAAATCAAATCTAAATCAAACATAATTCAAACAAAACCTAAATCAAACATAACTTTAACATAATCTAACATAAATAATATATAATCAAACAAAAACTAACCTAAATCAAACTCAAATCAAACCAAATAATCATCATATCAAACAAAATATATCCTAATCAAAACCTAAACTAACCTAAAATCAAACTGAATTGGTATCAATCAAACTAATATAATCAAACCAATATAATCAAACCCTAAAATCAAAAATATAACCTTAAATCAAATTAATTTAACAATCTAACTCATATAACCTAAAATAAATCTAATTTAACAATCAATCAAACCAATATCAAACCTAAAATCAAACTAATTTAACAATCAATCAAACATATATCAAACCTAAAATCAAACTAATTTGACAATTAATCAAACCAATATAAAACCTAATATCAAACTAATTTAACAATCAATCAAACTAACCTTAAATCCAAAATCTAACTAACCTAAAATCCAAAATCAAACCAATATAACCTGAAATCCAAAATCTAACCTAAAATCAAACTAACCTTTGCGGCTGTAGGTTGAATCGGATGGCGGCAGCAGGAGGCGGCGACTGTCTTCAATCGACGACGGCAGTTTAATTGGCGGCAGTCTTCAATAACCGACGTCGTCGATCCAAGCGGAGGCAGCGAGCGGCGTCGTCGATTCGAGACCTGGCGGCGGAAAGCCTTCTTCAATCAGCGGCGTCGTCAATCGGAGGAGGGCGACGTGACTTCGTCTTCGATTGCTAGATGGAGGACGACGGGGTGTTCGTTCGGCTGGAAAGGAGCGGCGCGGAAGAAGAAGCGGAAGAAGAATCGGGGAGAGAGAAATAAAACGGGGAAAGAAGAAAGAAAAAAAGCAGGTTTTGTTTTTTTTAAGGTCATTACCGAAAGTTATATGATTAACTTTCGGTTTTGAACATTGGATTAATTTCCGAGAGTTAATCATATAACTCTCGTTTTGATCAATTAAATTCCGAGAGTTTTGAATAAATCTCTCGGTTTTGAAATGCGTACAATTTAATTTAATTAGATAAAAAAGAAAGTTAATTGTATAACTTTCGGTTTTGATGGTTATTTCCGAAAGTTATACAATTAAATTTTGGAATTACAATTTCACAAATTGTTAAATTAATTGGTTTTTAATCTTCTAATGACTTTGAACAGCATTATTTTAACACATTTGATAACCTTAAAACATTACACAATCCATATGATCAAACTTTGTACACATTCATATGATCATCAAACACAATTATACATATACACTTCTTTATATAATCAAACACAATCATAAACATTTTAACATCAAACACAATCTTCATTTTTAAAATATAACACACACTTGATTATATTAGTTAGGAGTCTAGATTAGTAGGTTTAAAACAAAATAATTTAACAAATTAGGAAGTGGTAAAACCGAAAGTTAATAGTATAACTTTCGGTTTTTATTGGTATTTGCGAAGGTTTTGAATAAACCTCTTGGTCCTGTCCTTAAACAGAATGTTTTTAGGAATGGTCAAAACCGAAGGTTTATTTGAAAACCTTCGGTTTTTACCCTTCCCCATACTTAGAAAAATTTTGGATTTTTTTAACGTGGGTCAAAACCGAAGGTTTATTCGAAAACCTTCGGTTTTTACCCTTCCCCATACTTAGAAAAATTTTGGATTTTTTAAACAAGGGTCAAAACCGAAGGTTTTCAAATAAACCTTCGGTTTTGACCCTTCCCCATACTTAGAAAAATTTTAGATTTTTTTAGACAAGGGTCAAAACCAGAGGTTTATTTGAAAACCTTCGGTTTTTACCCTTCCCATACTTAGAAAAATTATAGATTTTTTTAAACAAGGGTCAAAACCGAAGGTTTATTTGAAAACCTTCGGTTTTGACCCTTCTCCATACTTAGAAATTTTTTAGATTTTTGTAAACAAGGGTCAAAACCGAAGGTTTATTTGAAAACCTTCGGTTTTGACCCTTCTCCATACTTAGAAAAAATTTAGATTTTTTTAAACATGGGTCAAAACCGAAGGTTTATTTGAAAACCTTCCGTTTTGACCCTTCTCCATACTTAGAAATTTTTTATATTTTTTTAAACATGGGTCAAAACCGAAGATTTATTTGAAAACCTTCGGTTTTGACCCTTCTCCATACTTAGAAAAATTTTAGATTTTTTAAACATGGGTCAAAACCGAAGGTTTATTTGAAAACCTTCGGTTTTGACCCTTCTCCATACTTAGAAAATTTTTAGATTTTTTTAAACATGGGTCAAAACCGAAGGTTTATTTGAAAACCTTTAGTTTTGACCCTTCTCCATACTTAGAAAATTTTTAGATTTTTTTAAACATGGGTCAAAACCAAAGGTTTATTAGAAAACCTTCGGTTTTGACCCTTCTCCATAATTAGAAATTTTTTAGATTTTTTTAAACAAGTGTCAAAACCGAAGGTTTATTTGAAAACATTTGGTTTTGACCCTTCTCCATACTTAGAAAAATGTTAGATTTTTTTAAACAAGGGTCAAAACCGAAGGTTTATTTGAAAACCTTCGGTTTTGACCCTTCTCCATACTTAGAAAAATTTTAGATTTTTTTAAACATGGGTCAAAACTGAAGGTTTATTTGAAAACCTTCGGTTTTGACCCTTCTCCATACTTAGAAATTTTTTAGATTTTTTTAAACATGGGTCAAAACCGAAGATTTATTTGAAAACCTTCGGTTTTGACCCTTCTCCATACTTAGAAAAATTTTAGATTTTTTTAAACAAGGGTCAAAACCGAAGGTTTATTTGAAAACCTTCGGTTTTGGCCATGCTGTTTTTTTTTTAAAAAAGTGAAAAGCAAACAAAAATAAAATAATTCATGAACAACATATTAAAACCAAACCAAATATAATAATAATTCATAATTATTAAAACAAAACACATAAAAATGTCATCGTTCGTACGGAAAACAAAACAAATAATTAATCAAATAATATAATCTAGAAATTATTAGATGAGGGAGGAGGGAGTGGTTGATTCAGTCGACTCCTCAACAATACAAGTTCCTGTTCGAGATTCTCTAATCTTTGGGCCATTTCAGCCATGTCCGCTTTAATTTCACTCATCAATCGGCCTCTTTCCGCATCCCTCAATCGGATTTGCTCCATTTCCAGCGTCATTTGTCTCACCTCTTCCTCACGTGCCGCAATTTCTGTTTGTGCAAGCAAATTCTGGTAACACGGAGGCAGTTTCTCCGATGTACGTCGAAGACTATTCCATGAATCACCCATCCTAAATGCATTTCAGATATATGTATATATATTAATTAATCAAACAAAATAACCGTAATCTAATATAACTTCAATCAAACAAAATAACAAATCTAACAAAATCATATATATTTAATTAACAAACAAACCTAAATCTAATCTAAACAATAACGTATAGACAAATCTAAATCAATGAAACAAACAAATAATTTAAACTAGCCTAAATCTAGATAATATATATAAATTACGTACATTATAAGAAATCTAAATCTAATAATAAACAACAAATAAAAAAACAAATGAAACAAACCTGAACGCGAGAAGGGAAGAAGAGAAGCGGCGTGGAGGAGGCGGCTGCGGCGCGGGAGAGAGAGAGAGAGAAAGGAGAGAGTGAAATGAAAAAGAGAAGGTTTAGGGTTTGTATTTATAGAGGTAGATGCCGAAGGTTTTCATAATAAATTTCGGTTTTGATATTAGTCAAAACCGAAGGTTTAATAAAAACCCTTCGGAAATAACCATTACCAAACTTAGAATTATTTTTAATTGAGTCAAAACCGAAGGATTTTGGAAAACCTTCACAAAAGAAAATTTCAAAAAAGGTAAAACCGAAGGTTCTTTGAATAACCTTCGCAATTAAAAATCTTCGGGATTGCAAAACCGAAGGTTTTTGTAAAAACCTTCACAATTAAACCACATCCAACACTTAGAATTATTTTTGGTTTTTTGGGAAGGTAAAAACCGAAAGTTCTACAAAGAACTTTCGGTAATAATTAATAAACCCGAAGGTTTTACACCCCTCTCGGAATCTATTTTTAATACCGAAAGATTTATTCCTCTCGGGAGTATTTAGGAGAGTTTTATAAAACCTTCGTAAAAAGCCGTCGGTAAAGGTCTATTTTTTACTAGTGAAAATTACTCATGAGTCTCGAGATCTATTCAATGACAGAATGGTAGTGTGTTGCATAAAAAAAACTAACGAATAAAGTATAATCTCATGGGCATAAAATGTTGGGGTGAAACAACACATAAAAAGAAATTCATCCTTACGAAATGATGGAAGTGTTGACTAAATAAGTAGTAAAGAATCACATATGATTGAATTAAGACCAATAAAAATAGACATTGACTATTAGTATAAAACAACAAATTAAAACAAAACTTAGAGGATATGATAGCCGAAGAAAATAAATCATCATCATAATTATTTAAAAGAAAAAAATTTTTATTTAAAAATATAAAAATAAATTATTAGAGCATTATTGGAGCCTTCCATCAATGACTAAAGTAACCATGATGGAGGCAGCAAAAGATTAAATTTTGTAGCTCAAGATAATACCATGTTAGAATAAAGAAGAAAATTGTATTGAATGTTATATTTAGAGTTACTTATGTATCTATAATATATATATATATATATATAGACAATTAGACTTAGGAAATTAATATAATATTGATATTATTATAATTTATCATGATAATATCTCACCGATATATATTATTTTTATATTATAATATATAATTGTAGTTTTTCTTTTATAATGTTTCTTAATACATCTAATTAATTTATAATAAATAATGTACTAAATCTTATTTTATAATAATTTGGTTAATGTATAATTATTAGGGTAGAATCAAAGAGATGACTTACTTTCTGTGAGAAAATGAGTTGGAGAAGATTTTTATAGCACCATTAAAGAATTTATTGTACGGTGGGTGCAATCATGCAACTTGGAGTCCTGCTATTTTGTTGCTTAATGGGTTAAATATCTTAATTTTTGGTCTTTAACTACCCAGTAACTCGTCGAACCATTGAGAAGTTCTAAGAAATTCCTGGGGAGATATGTTCAACAAGAGCCACCTTTGTTGAATGCCCATCCATTCCAATTGTAGAGGTGGAGGATAATGTTGTTATGCAACATATTTGCAATTGTTCTACTCTAAACGCCAGTTACTTCAACTCTCATTTTGGAGTCAATTGAAAATCAAGTTGGAACACTTTAGAAAACTTGGAAGACGTCGAAACGTTACGTTCATTTCGAAAGTTAACCAACTTTTGGAAGCCCTTAGAGAGGCGGGAATCGATATACAATCTACAAGTCGGGTTGAGGCGTCGGTGTCCCTTCCCACTATAAAGCACCTATCCCCGAGCAAGAGAGATAACGAATAATAGAATGAAAATTTATTTGGATGAAGGACGTACTCTAGAAACTCGATGCAAATAGATTGTGATCAAAAGAATTGTGAAATAAATTGAATATTCTGAGAGGATCACAGTCGGAAATAAAAATTAAGAAACAAAACTCAAGACAAGATAGATAGAAAAAAAAAACTTCATAAAAAAATATAAAATGTCAGCACTAGAAAATTGACACGTCTGTATGATTTAAATCAAGTGGTCTATTATTTCTTTCAATGCTTCGAAATGATGATCTCGTCATTTTTGTTTCAACACAAACTTCACACTTGTGTTTCCTATTTATTTCAAATGTGGGTATACTCTTCTGTTTATTAATCGATGAATCGAATCATAATTAATATGACATAGCCTACAATGCCATAAAATAGAAGACTCTAACAAATAAATAGAAGAGTTATTATTTTCAATAATACTTGGTTTAACTGTCATTAAATTATGTTTAAAAACTCATACGTAACATAACATATACATACAAACATTCCACATTTGGATAAAATAATTTTATCTGACTCAATCACAATTCTATAACCATGCTTACTTACAAGAGAACCGGATATCAATTTTTTCGGATCTCCGGAACATACAACACATTAGTCAAAGTTAAATTTTTCCCTGAAGACAACCTTAACACCATTTTTCCTTCACCTTGTATATTAGAAGTGGCAGAATTCCCCATGAACGGTTTTTAACCATTCTTCACTTTTTCGAGACATGCAAATACTTCTTTGTTGGAGTAAACATGTCTTATAGCTTCTATTTCAATCCACGATTCTCGTGGATTAGAAGTTAGAACCCACCAAGTTAACCTCAGATATCACCGCACATATATCCATGTCCGACAATCTTTGGATTAAGTTAGCCTCTCGAACTCTTTTTGGCTTCTTGCAATTGGAAGATCTATGGCCAATGCCATTGCAATTGAAAAACTTTCCCGTGAACTTCTTAGAAATTACACATTTAGGATTAAGGTTTTGGTTTTTGACAAAAGAATTATATTTCTTCTTGTCTTTAACATGTTCCACCACATTTGCTTTAGCCACATGACTAAAGTATTTCTTTGAGGCACTTTTAATTTCCTCTTCAATGCGTAGACGAATCACCAATTCTTCTACGTTCATCTTCTTTTATTTGTCCTTAAAGTAGTTCTTGAAATTGTTTCAAGACGGTGACAATTTCTCAATAATAGATGCCTCTTAGAATGTTTATCTCAAATTCATGCCCTCAACATGAATTTCATGCAAAATACATTGGATCTCTTGAACTTGTTTAATAACCAGTTTTGAATCTATCATTTTGTAGTAAAAAAATTGACCGACCATAAATGTTTTGCACCCGCATCTTCGGTCTTGTATTTACGTTCAAGAGATTGCCATAATTCTTTGACCGTATTCTTTTCACTAAATAAATTGTAAAATGAATCTAGCAAACCATTCAATACGTAATTTCCACATAAGAAATCTAAATGGTGCCAAACATCAATGGCTGAAGCCACTCACACATCTATTTTAGGATGCACGTTTACATCCGATGATGAAGCCAAATTTGACTCATCAATCTTAGGAGTGGGAGGATCCTTCATGAGGAATCGTGCGGGACTCAAGGTCGTGAGGTAGAAGAATATTTTTTGATTCCATCTCATAAAGTTTGAGCAATCAAACTTTTTTTATCTTATCTAGATGGTTAACGGGAACCAACATCCTCATGTTGGTAGTAGGTGTTTCGGTAGTCATTTCTAACACAAAACACAGAATGTGTAAAAATCCGAGATAGATAATATTAGGAATGTTTTAAGATTGTTGGTAATTGATAGGATCGGCTTTATCGCTAGAGACGGAGGTCTGCCTAAGGATGAAGGCTTATGAAAAACAGTTTGATAGAAATCCTGTTAGGGATTAATATCTCTTTCTATTCTACGCAAACTTGTGTAAACACTTGAAACAGATTCAAGGCGGAATTGTTTACTTGGGTTTGAAGCACAAGATGAAATATGAAAAGATGACAGAAATGAAGAACACAACAGTTTGTATATGGATGTTCGGAGAAACTCTCCTACGTCACCCCTTCTTCCAACCACCAGAAGGATTCACTATAAGATGATAAGAATCAAATACAGTTTACACACACTTAGCTCACTATTGAACATAACACTTTTTGTTCAATTACAAGATGAAGAAAATCACTCAGCTAATGTGTTTTGATTCTAGCTCCCTCTCTCTCGATTCACACACAGTACAATCAGAAAGAAGCTTCACAGAATAAGTTCAGTAAGCAAGATGATTGAGTAGTCTCTCTCTGCAAAATCAGAATGCTTGTTCTTAAGATTGGTTGAGGCAAAAGTCACTACTTCGTCCGTTGTCCTTAGAATTGATTAAATACTAAGCAGAAGCTAACGGTCGAATCTTCAAGAATGATACGTGACACTCTTTGATTGGAAAGCCTCCATTGTACACAGCATGTTCTGAGCCCAAGGATCGTGGCCGTACCTAACTGGTAGTGCGCCGAATATTCCATCAGGGATGTACCTACAAAACGGGTAATGTGAGGAAAATTCTCTTACGTGGCATTCCTTGATTGGATGCATATAGCTGTTGTACTAATCTTCACTGGAAAGTGGAGTAGGAGTAGGGTACAACTATAGCACGTGGATAGGAGAAATGCTAGATTCAAGCGTACTGCTTGAACAGAGCATTAGACGTATTTCAGTTAGACGGATTTGAGAAAATCAGTCTAATGAAATAAGTCAACTCCTTCTAATGAAAAGCGCATATTAGACCGCCTGGTCTAATATAATTAGACTCGTGTCTAATTTCAATAACTATTAGACGGGTACGTCTAACTCTATTGAGTTAGACTACCACGTCTAATTCCAGTTCTACATCAGACTAATCTGAAGGAGTTAGACTCACGTCTAACTTTCACTAATTAGACAACCCGTCTAATTATTATATAACCATTAGACCGACACGTCTAACTCCGATGAGTTAGACTGACGCGTCTAATTCCGGTTCTACCTCAGACTAATCTGAGGAGTTAGACTCACGTCTAACTTTCACTAATTAGACAACCCCTCTAATTATTATATAACCATTAGACCGACACGTCTAACTCCGATGAGTTAGACTGACGCGTCTAATTCCGGTTCTACCTCAGACTAATCTGAAGGAGTTAGACTCACGTCTAACTTTCACTAATTAGACAACCCGTCTAATTATTATATAACCATTAGACCGACACGTCTAACTCCTATGAGTTAGACTGACGCGTCTAATTCCGGTTCTACCTTAGACTAATCTGAAGGAGTTAGACTCACGTCTAACTTTTGCTAATTAGATAACCTGTCTAATTATTATATAACCATTAGACCGACACGTCTAACTCCGATGAGTTAGACTGACGCGTCTAATCCGGTTCTACCTCAGACTAACCTGAAGGAGTTAGACTCACGTCAAACTTTCACTAATTAGACAACCCGTCTAATTATTATATAACCATTAGACCGACACGTCTAACTCCGATGAGTTAGACTGACGCGTCTAATTCCGGTTCTACCTCAGACTAATCTAAAAGAGTTAGACTCACGTCTAACTTTCATTAATTAGACAACCCGTCTAATTATTATATAACCATTAGACCGACACGTCTAACTCCGATGAGTTAGACTGAAGCGTCTAATTCTGGTTCTAGCTCAGACTAATCTGAAGGAGTTAGACTCACGTCTAACTTTCACTAATTAGACAATCCGTCTAATTCCGTGTATTCATTAGACCATCTGTCTAATTCTTTACGTCTATTAGACTTACACGTCTAACTCCAATGAGTTAGACTGTACGTCTAATTCCATTAGACTCACGTCTAATTCCGTGTATTCATTAGACCATCCGTCTAATTCTTTACGTCTATTAGACTTACACGTCTAACTCCAATGAGTTAGATTGTACGTCTAATTCCATTAGACTCACGTCTAATTCCGTGTATTCATTAGACCATCCGTCTAATTCTTTACATCTATTAGACTTACATGTCTAACTCAGATGAGTTAGATTGTACGTCTAATTTCATTAGACTCACGTCTAATTTTATGCGAATGGAGATCAAAATTTGTCTAATGACCCTCATTAGATCCAAGTCTAATAACATGTAGTCTTAATACACCTGTATCAAAACTCATAAATTATTTCATCATCAAAATTTTAGTGGGTAATTATTTCAACACTTAGTCAAAATAATTTGACCGAACAGTAATCTTATCTCATAACAAATACACGTAAATATTATTTAATAGAACACAATGATAATAGAAAAAATACAATAGTTTATTTAATGAAATGAAGAAAAGTCTTCTCGTTTGCTCTGAGGCTTGTGAAATCAGTTCCCTTAAAATAGTTTCACCGTCTCCCGTTTGTACTAGAGATTTTTGTCGGTGGCAACTTCCCAGGGTACAACGGAACCTGTAATGATTTGGCCCATAAAACCACTACAATAACGAACTAGACAAAATACATGAATCGCAAGCACCGAGTTTCAAGAGAACTAGTCGAGTCAAGAACTCAAAGAACGTTCACAAAAATACTCACAAAGAACATGAAAGACTTTTGGAAATCTAGAGTGAGAAATGATAAGATGATGTATATTGATAAATACGAGGTGAAGGGATATATATAGTTGTAAATTAAAGCCTAAAATCATAATCAATTCTTTAATCCAACGACCAATAATCCATCATTCATCCATCCAATGGTTATCATTGCTTGCATTTTTATTATTTTTGCAAATTACATCTAACAATAATTATTTGTAGTTACAATCGCAATTAACAACATTTGTTAATTGTCTCATTCAAAGCATTAATGTTAATTATAACAATTAACACATTCATTTTTATTCGGATTAAATTTCACATAGAATTTTGTGTGAATTTCATTTGAATTAAATTTAACATTAATTCACATTTTAATTTGGGGTGAATTTTATTTAAATTAAATTTCACAATTAATTCACATTTAAATTTGGATAAATTTCGTTTGGATTAAATTTCACCATTAATTCACATTTAAATTTTGGGTGAATTTCATTTGTCAAAATATCATTTCCATTTAATTAATGATATTATTTTAGTTCCAACATATTTCTTAGGCGATAAAATTGCATCTAAGTACACCTACAAACATCATTCAATAAGAAAAGGGACGAACTATCGGAAAAACAGAATTGATGATTAGTAAAAATCCAATTAGTGAATCAAAGTTTCACAACAATCGACATAGTTTATTCGTATACATCATAAAACTTAAAAGAAACATCAAATAATTTTCTAAATTGTTCGTTCATCGTGATTATAAAAAAACCCAATTACATTCCATTTTCAACCAATCACTCAATTGTCAACACATGATCATAAACAAACTTGCAATTCATATAATGTACAATTATCAAAGATTTATGAACTCCAATATATTTAAAACAATTTTAGTCAAGTACATTAATTACATGACAATTCGGCCCTTACCGTTTTCCCTTCTGCCTTTGATCATCCATGTAAGCCCTTTGTCGGACCACCGTTCGGTGCTGCTCTTGGCGGTGACTTTCTAGCCAATTTTTTTAATATTTTTTTATTCATCTCCCAGTAAAATAAGTAAATGTTAGGCCTTTGAGTCCAGCCCAATTAGGTATTTAACTAAACAAGAAAATCCTAAGAATGTTGGTCTTTCTATTACTGCTAGAGAGATAATATTCTGTTAAGAACAGAATACACAAAGAAGAATAAATAGAGGAAGAAGAAGAGAAGGAGGCAATAAAAATCTCCTTACATTTATCACCTTCAGTTTCAATTTCTTGTTGTCTTATATCTAGACTAGCTTGAGTCTGAATGAAATTGGTTTTCTTTGTTTGTATACCTCAACTTTGGGTTTAAAGTTGAAAAAAAAACATTTGTATATGTTTCTTGTTTATAGTGAAAGTTGTTGGTTAGTCTCGTGGTTTTTTACCCTCTAGATTGAGAGGTTTTTTTACATAAATCTGATGTTGTTTTATTGTGTGTTTGATCTCCTATTTTAAATTTGGATAACCTATACATTTACCCATATCACATTGACTGATTACAGCATAAAAGTATTCTTTATTTTAAAATTCCAAACATGTGGTATTAGAGTTGTTAGGTTTATTTTTTTAAGAGTCCTTTTGTAGGTTGAGATGGAAGGCAATATCACAATGATTAGGTTGATAAATAATAACTGACAGATTTAGAAATCCAAAATGGAGGATATCTTTTACTATAAAGACTTATATGAGCTGGTTGAAGGAGATAGTACGAAGCCAAAAGATATATATATCTGACGGTGATTTTAAACCAGAAAGTAGTCGGCACAATTAGATAATGGCTTGATGATAGCGTGTACCACCGCAAGTGAGAGGAGTGCACATGATGTGTGGAAGAAACTAGAGTCATTATATTAGCATCAAATAGTAGGTTACAAAGCGTTTCTAAATTGTTAGTGATGGAGATAACCTTAGAAGATGATCTATAAACCTAATTTCTCTTGGGATCATTGTCCGACAGTTGGGAGACCTTGGTTGTGACAGTCAGTAATGCAACTCTAAATGGTGTTCTTACTATGAGTATAGTTACATGGGAAGAGTTGAATATAAATAACAATCAAGAGGTCATATAAAGTCCAGAGCAAATCAAAATCTAATGGAAGTTAGTGTTATCATTGTGGTAAAGAAGGTCACACAAAGAAAAATTGTAGAGCCTAGAAAAGACTATAGAATGAAGACAAAATCAGAAGAAAGATGATGAGAACTAAAATATCACAGCCACAGTAACTACAGAGGATGTAGTGATTTTTTCTTGTGAAAAAAAAAATAATATCTACATGTAGAAGGTCACCAAGGAGTTGAGTGGATAGTTGATACAGGTGTTTGCTATCATATTACACTGATCGACTTACAAGGCTAGATATTTTGGTACAATGATGATGGGTAATACTAGTCACTCAAGCATTGTGGGTATTTGTGATATTTGTTTGTAGATAGAGCTGGAACATCAATTAACACTTAAAGATTTGCGACATATTCTTGTTTTGTGTCTAAACTTTATATGAGGTGATGCATTGGACAAAGATGGTCTCAAGCATTATTTTGGTAGTAGAGAATGGAATCTCAACAAGGGATGAATGATTGTAGGAAAAGGGAAGTCATGGCACTCCTTATACCGAGACCATGTGAAGATACTCAAGAATGGGTTGAATGCAGTACAAGTTGAAAGTTGTCTAAATTTGTGGGATCAACGTCTCGGCCACATGAGTGAGAAAGGGCTGCAAATTCTATTGATGAAGCTTCACATCCCCTCAACCAAAGACAAAGTTCTAGATCTATGCGACTACTGCCCATTTGGTAAGCAACTCAGAGTTTCTTTTAGTTAAACATCAGAAAGGAAACATAATGTGATAGACTTGGTTTATTGTGATGTGTGTGGTCCTTTTGAGGAGGAGTCATTGGGTGACAATCGATACTTTCTATCATTTATTGATGATGCATCTAGAAATGTGTGGGTTTATTTTATGAGAACGAAAGACCAGATATTTAATTATTTTCAAGAGTTCCATGTCATGGTAGAAAGAGTGATAGACAATAAGTTGAAATGTCTTCTCTCTAATAACGGGGAGTGTATACCTCCAAGGAGTTTAAAACATATTGTGTAAAATATGGAATTCGACATGAGAAAATAGTACATAGAACTCCACAACACAATGGTGTGGCTGAGAGAATGAATAACATCATTATAGAAAATTTGAGATGCATGCTGAAAATGAAAAAATTGTCAAAACAGTTTTGGGCAGAAGTAGTTTGCAAAACTTGCTATCTCATAAACATGTCACCATTTGTTCCTTTGAAGTTTGAAATACCAGAAAGAGTATGGGCTAAGAAAAATATTTCATACTCGCGTCTAAGGGTATGTGAATGCAAAGCATAAGTGCATATTCCAAAGGAACAAAGATCCAAGTTGGATGATAAAGCAATTCCATGTATTTTCCTTGGATATGGAAATGAGGAATTTGGGTATAGATTATGGGACCCAAAAAATAAGAGAATTGTCACATGTAGAGATGTTGTGTTCTTCAAGGGTTAGAATGAGATAAATTTGGAAATTAACGAGAAGTTAGAGAGAGTTGATGAGTCCATAGAACTCATATCAATTCCTTCACATGTATAGTTCACAATAACAAATGAAGATGAACATAATGAATAATCTATTGAGGAAACCTCTGACATGAATGGTAGTAATGATGATGAGATTGTTTATGATGTTTCTGAGCAGGGGGAGCAGCATCATCACGAGGAGGCAGAAGAGCTCCCGATAAGAAGGTTTGAAAGAGAGCACAAACCTTCTAAAAGATATCTTTCTTTAGAGTATTATCTATTGATAGAAGAAGGAGAAACAAAATGTTATTTGGAAGAACAAATTTATAAAGACAAAGCTAAGTGGAAAAATGTAATGAAAGACGATATGAAGTCATTGCAAGAAATGGGCACATATGAGTTGGTGGAACTTCCTAAGGGTCGTAAGACATTGAGAAATAAATATATGTTCAAAATAAAGAGAGATGAAAATGGAGAAATTATAAATTAAAAATCTCGACTGGTTGTAAAGGGTTTTGGACATAAACAGGGCATCGACTTTGAAGAGATTTTCTCACCAGTTGTAAAGATGACTTCCATTCGTATAATGTTAGGTATAGTAGCTAACTTAGATCTTAAACTTGAGAAACTTGATTTAAAAATTGCATTTCTTCATGCTAACTTGGAATAAGATATCTACATGGTGCAACTAGAGGGATATGAAGTGAAAGAAAAGTCTATACAATTTGAAACAAACTACGAGACAATGGTACAAGAAATTTGACTCTTTTATGATGAGTCTTGGGTACTAGAGAACCAAGATAGATCCGTGTGTTTACTCCAAAAGATTTTCTAATGGAAATTCTCTAATTCTTTTACTTTATATTGATGATATGTTGATTATAGGACACGATGATCAGATAATATCCATGTTGAAGAATGAGATGTCCAAGACATTTGACATGAAGTACATGGGCCAAACACATCAAATATTGGGAATGCAAATTACTCGTGTTAGAAAGGATAAGAGATTTTGGTTGTCACAAGAGAAGTACATTGAAAGGGTGCTTGAGAGATTCAACATGTAACCATTTTAAATTGATCAAGAAGATGTGCCCATCATCAGAGAAAGAAAATGATGAAATGTCTAGTGTTCCATATTTCTCAGTTGTAGGGAGTTTCATGTATGCAATGGTTTGCACTGGGCCAGACATAGCGCATTTAATCATTCTGGTAAATAGATTCCTCTCCAATTCAGGAAAACAATATTGGGAAGTAGTGAATTAGATTCTTAGATATCTAAGTGACACTTCCAATTTGTGGTTTGTGAAACTATGTTAGAAGGTTCACCGATACTGATATGAATAGAGATCATAGAAAATACACTTTGGGATTTGTGTTTACTTTTGCAATGGGAGCTGTGTCATGGTAATCAAAGTTGCAAAAATTTGTGTCTTTGTCAACAACAAAAGAAAAATACATTACAGCAACTGAAGTTGTTAAGGAGTTATTGTGCATAATTAGATTTCTCCTAGAGCTTGGTTTGCAACAAGAAGATGCAATTGTTTTCTGTGATTGCTAGAATGCCATAGATTTGAGCAAGAATGCTACATATCATTCTTGAACTAACCATATTGATGTGAGGTTTCATTGGTTAAGAAGTGTAATAGAAAACTAGTAGATGAAGCTAAAGAAAATCCACACAGATAAGAACCCATCAGACATATTTACGAAGATTGTTCCAAAAGACAAGCTTGAGCTCTATTATTGACTTATCGGCATGAATACCAAGTGATGACTTGAAGATCGGTGTGCCTCTCTCCGTTGGCTGGAGGGGGAGATTGTTGGTCATTTGGGTTCAGCCCAATTAGGAATTTAATTAAACAAGAAAACCCTAAGAATGTTGGTCATTCTATCACTTCTAGCGAGATAACATTCTGCTAAGTAGAGAAGAAACAGATAAAAAGAAACAGAGGAAGAAGAAGAAAAGGAGGTAGAATCAATCTCCTTACATTTATCAACTTCAGGTTTCAATTTCTTGTTGTCTTATATCTAGACTAGCTTGGGTTTGAATGAAATTGGTTTTCTCTATTTGTATACCTCAACTTTGGGTTTAAAGTAGAGAAGAACATTTGTATTTATTTCTTGTTTATAGTGAAATTTGTCGGTTGGTCCCATGGTTTTTTACCCTCTAGGTTGAGAGGGGTTTCCACGTAAATCTGATGTTGTTGTATTATATGTTTGATCTCCTATTTTAGATTTGGATAACCTGTGCATTTATCTATATCATATCGATTGATTACAATATAAAAGTATTCTTCGTTTCAAAATTCTCAACAGTAAACACAATATTAATTCAAAGTGGTATACAAGTTTAGTCTATTTTCTTTCTTTATTTATTTGAAACATTTTATTTAATTTAAAAATATGTTCGAATTTTAACTAATATGAAAACCGATAAATACAATCCCATTCTTCGAATTGATTTTTATTTTTAATCTCGTACCATGAGCCTGTATAAAGATTTTGACAAATAATTTTTTTCTCAAAATTTTTAAAAGTTATAAATTCGAAGTAAAAAATGAGTGTTTATAAATATATATGTTTTTTTAATTTGGATATATATTTTTATGGGGGGAAATTTGGATATGTATTTATATATTACTTTCTAGGACAGTATATAGATATATTTATAATGATATAAAATATCTTATAGAAAAATATAAAATACATTAAATGTTGTTTAATTGGAAATATTTACTATTAGCAAGAATTTAAATATTTATAATTATATTAAACATTTGTTAGAACATTATACAGATTCTTACTATCCTTACAATCAAATCTTTACTACTTTTTTTAATTTAATTAATTTTTCAGTACATGTTTATAATAATGATGTATATTATATATATATATATATATATATATATATATATATATATATATATATATATATATATATATATATATATATATATATATATATGAGAAATGATTAGGTGAGGGAATTTGGTGAGAGAATTTGGTGACGGAATGACGTGGCATAATCTTATTCGCCGAAAAAATTAAATAATTTCTCATTTTTCTCTCTTTCCTCCCACTTTTACATTTCCAACCAATGAAAGTGATGCCACGTCATTCCCTCACCAAATTCCCTCACTAAATTCCCTCTCTCTATCATTCCTCTATATATATATATATGATCTCTAACATATATTTATTATTATCTTATGATAAATCATATTTATATAAAATGATATTATTTACCTATTTTTGGTTGGAATTAAACAAATTTTATTAATTAAATAGAAATGATATTTTGACTATTGAAATTCACACTAAATTCAAATGTGAATTAAGTGTGAAATTAATACAAATAAAATTCACATGAAATTCAAATGTGAATTAAAGTGAAATTAATCCAAATGAAATTCACATGAAATTCAAATGTGAATTAAAGTAAATTAATCCAAATAAAATTCACATGAAATTCAAATGTGAATTAAGGTGAAATTTCATCCAAATGAAATTCACATCAAATTCATTGTGAATTAAATTGGTTAATTGTTACAATTAACATTAATGCCTTGAATGAGGCAATTATCAAATGGTGTTAATTGCTATTGTAACTACAAAATACTTATTATTGGATGTAACTTGCAAAGATAATGAAAAGGCAAGCAAGGATAACCGTTGGATAAATGGATGATGGATTAGTGGCTGTTGGATTAAAGAATTGATTATGAGTTTAATTTTTAACTATAAATATCCACTCACGTTGATTCCTCTCCACACATTTTTCTTATCACTTCTCACTCTAAAATTCTAAGGTCTTTCAGTGTTCTTGTGAGTGTTTATATGAGTGTTCTTCGAGTTTCTTGACTCGATCATTTCTGTGCGAAACCCGGTGATTGTGTTTCAGGTACTTTTGTCTAGTTCGTTGTTGTAGTGTTTTTCTGTGCTAAATCATTGTAGATTTCGTTGTACCCTGGGAAGAAGCCACCGACGAAACTCTTCAGCACAAACGGGAGACGGTGAAACTATTTTAAGGGAACTGTGATTCCACAGGCCTCAGAGCAAATGAGAAGATTTTTCTTTATCTCTTAAATAATCTGTTGTGTCTATTTTATTATCATTATATTATTTTCATATATTATTTATGTGTAATTGTTATGAGATAAGATTACCAACATTTCTTAATTAGATGTAAAATATATGGCTCATGAACGGAATATTCCCCATGTATCAATCTAAACATAAATAGGATGAGAACTGTTAATCGAGGGAAAGAAAATAAAAAGTTGCCCAAATTATTCATATGGTTAGAATCTTTAATTTTTAATCTGAATTTTTATTCCTTAAATCTAAAATCTTAATACTTTATGTCGATAAATTGAAATAATCTTTAATTGCAGAAACATTCATGAATCTGAAATGAAGAACGATTTAATTCTTCGTTTTTTCGAATCTTCTCTCGATCTTAGATCTTCTTATTCTAGATCTAGAGTTGGATCGGCATGTTTGATGTGTGTGGTTTGTCTGATGAGAGAAACATAATAGGTAGACTATCATATGTGTTGGGGACCTAATACAAATATACCTATTTATTATTTATCCCAACTAACTAGAAAAGATTATTTATGCTTTTTACACAAATATATCCCTATAGTTATTATAGATGTCTAAATAAGTCCATAACAATTATACTTTAATAGATCACATTAATAGGATTTTAATCTTTATATGAATAACAACTAATACACAATTACTAAATAATATATGTACCAAAATGTTGGAAATAATTCCAACCCTATTTCTTTTGAATCACACATCATCATCTGGATCAAGGTCGAAATTGGGAGAATTGTCGATGTTACAATTTAAAAACTTATCATGCGAAAGATATGCATGTCTCATCATGAAATCTCGATATACATTTTAAAAGTATAAATATTGTGAAACATAATGTTGTCCAAATGTTAAGACAGCCAAAACATTTATGGAAATTTAGTATTATCCCACCTCACACAAATTCAGATTTTTAAGATAATTATCATAAAACATGTTTTAAAAAGAAATATTCCAATTATTCTTAGTAAGTTGCGTTAATTAAATTTAACTATAAGATTGTAATAAGCCTTACCATTTGTATTTGTTTTAGCCTTACACAAGTGTTGCAATAATTTTATAGTTCTGTTCATGAAATTGTATTTCAAATATCCAATAATTGATTTTGTGTTGCAAATTTACTGTTTGACTTTATTTCAGATAATTTAATTTTGTTATTTAATTTTTAAAAATGATTATCATGTACTCTATTTGAGATAAATGTACCTACATTTATTTTTGTTTTTCGAAACTAGAGAACTTGTGACTTAATTAATTAGAGGGTTAAATATAAAAAATAATCACCCACTCAAAATTTCAATTCAACTATTTGGGCTTATTTTAACAAAATAATCAAACACCGAAAACTTACACATGAGTCTCAAAATTTCAAAATATTATTTAGGCTTCTTATCACATAACAAAATTATAGCCAAATACCAAGAAATTACATGTATTTACAGATGAATATTATACATGCTTACATCTTGAACACGCACAACTACTACTTAAACACTGGATGAAATCACAACCAACACAACCCAAAAGACAATCATTGTTATTGGAGCATTGTGGCGATCCATTTATGATGGGCAAACTTTGCTTATGAATACAAAAACAATATCCATTAATGCATAATGAATCATGACCACGACAAGGGTTATGACAATCATCATCTTTATGGCACTCAGGTTCAGTGATTATTCTCTTAACTAATCCATTTGATGCATATGATTGTGTCATCAAACCTGCATATATAAAAGAAGAAAATAAATATATTTGATATTATCAACATATAAATAAATAAAAAGTTTATATGGGGTGAGATATATATACCTAACAAAATCATATTAACCAATAAAATCATCTTTAGAATAGTCTTCTCCATGAGGAACTTTTGATGATGGACCAATAAAATCATATGAACACAAAAATTGTTTGTTCTATATTTTTTTCAAGATGTGTTACAATATTTATAGTATATATATGTTTATTGTTATTATCTTATGGTATGATTAATTTATGTAATTAATACAATTATTTTTTTCATCTATTTAGTAATTTAATTAATATATTTTGATGATATACAACACAATTTATTGTTATATTACTTTTTAAAATCTTTCACACCTTATATATTTTCTTTCATTCTATTTATTTAAGAATAATATATATACATTTAATCTAGATATATATATTTATATTAATGTTTAGGCCAATATATAGATATATTTATAATGATATAAATTATCTAACAGAAAAATATTGAAATACATTAAATGTTGTTTATTTAGAAATATTTACTATTAGAAAGAATTTAAATATATATAATTATATTAAAGATTTGTTAGGACAATATACAGATCATACTATCCTTACATTCAAATCTTTACTATTGTTAAAATTTAATTTATTTTTTAGTACATGTTTATAATAATGATGTATATTATATGTAGAGATATACTCATATCATCTCTAACAAATATTTCTTTATTATTTTTTGACCTTTCAAATAAAATAACATTATTTACATAATTATAAATTATATGTAAAAATATATGGCTCTTGAACGGAACATCTCTAGGCCATGTATCATTCTAAACATAGATATGATGACCACTTTTAAAATGTGAAAATCAGAAGTTATCCTGAATCAAACATCATCAACTTTATTTGTCTTGTCGAAGGCGAGAGAATAAACAATGTTACAATTTACAAACTTATCCTGAAAAAGACATATGTATCAACATGAAATCTCAACATTGATTTTAAAAGTAAAATCACTGGAAAACACAACTACCTTAAGAGCTAGCCCAAACATTTATGAGACATTTAGTCTTATATTACCCACACAAAAAATAGAGTTGAAAGGAAATTATCCTAAACATTTTTTTTAAGTATAGTTACCTAAATACTCCAATTATTTTAATTAAAAAAGATTGATAATATTCTTAGTAAGTTGCATCAGTTTAATTCAAACAGTTAGAACCTCATTTTGTGCTTCCTTATTTATATTTACGTAATAAAATACTCCGAAGCCTATAAAATAGTTTTTTATAATCATATTTGGACTTATTGCATGAGAATTGAAAATAAAATTATTTTGAAAAAAATATCATATTGGTTGGATCCCAAAATAACTAATTTCTGACGATTTATTGTTAATAAAAAGTCCAATATTACAAATAAGTAAAGAGGTTAAATAAAAGATTAATTGAATTAAATATATCCATTATTAATTTTATAGTATTTATTTTGTAAGTGTAGATGAAAAAAAGAAAACAATGGGTGACCGGAATCTAGTGGGACCACCACTAGCACCACCCAGGCGGGAGAGCCTAGGCGCACATGAGGACGATCTCAGGTCTAGGCCTGCGTAAGTTAGAGCATCAATAGGCCTGCGTAAGTTAGAGCATCAACAGCGCACAAGACATCTGCCCTCTTATTTTGAGAAATCAATATTCCACATCAGCAGAAAGCGGGCACACATTGTAGTTGGCCAAAACACTCCAATGCTTCCGCACGCCCTCTTATATAAATAATAAATTTTATTTATAATATTTTAAATAAATAACTAATTTATAATATAGGAATATTATAACTAATATTCCTATATTATAGCTATATTATAGGAAAATTTGAGATTTTAAACTCACGTGTTAATATAATTAATAAAAAATATATTAATTTATTTGAAAAATATATTTATTAATTAAATATATAAGTAATATTCCTGTATTATATATATTATAGGAGAATTTAAAATTTCACACTTAAAACATATTAATATAATTAATAGAAAATATAAAATATTTTTATAATTTAAAATATATTATAATATTAAAAACGAATAAATTTAAGAATATATAACATATATTCCTATATTATAGGAAAATTTGAGAATATATAATTAATATTTCTATATTATAATAAAATATTATAATATTTTTATAATTAAATATATAATTAATATTATTATAATTTAATATATAATTAATATTCCTATCTTATATCTTTATATCTTATAGTAAACTTTAGAATATATATTTATTTAATGTTATTATAATGTTACTTAAAAATAGTAGGTAAAAATATTATAATTAAATATATAACTGATATTATATAATGATGAAAAAGTCAGAGGAGGGCATGACCGGTATAGAGGGCACTGCCTCTTTTTGCTCTTATCTACAATGCAAAAAATGAAAAAAACCAATGACCTGCCCTTTTCCACGCTGTCCCATATGGGCACAGGTCATGCGCTGGAGATGCTCTCATGGGCCAGGTCAAAGACCTGGATAACTATAGACCAATCAGGATGAAGTAAGGGGTTATCTAGATCATCATCTAAACCATTTATCTAGGAAGATTTTGGGCTACAAGATCGTCATCATTTGTTTTTTTGTTTTGTTTAAATTAAGGAGAACTAGCCTAACATCTCACAATCATAAACTTTGAAAAATTTAAATTCAAAAAATATCATTTTACTCTCCCTATCTTTCATCACATCACTTTCTATGAGTTCGTCACCGGGTCTAGACATTTCGAAGAAGGTATGTAAGCTATATCATGCTCTTTACGGTCTGAAGCAAGCACCACGAGTTTGGTTCGCCAAGTTCAACTCAACAATTATTCAATATGGTTTACTGCATCTCTCTATGACTCGGCTTTATTTATTCGTCGCTCCTCATCTAGGAGTATTATTATATTATTATATGGTGATCACTAACGACGATGTCTCTGGCATATCTGATTTACAGACCTATCTTCATTAATATTTTGATATGAAGAGTCTAGGTAAGCTGCGTTACTTTCTAGGTCTTGAGATTTCCAACACAATAGATGGTATATATATTTGTCTCAATCGAAGTATGCTTCTAACCTTATCTTCTGTGCTGGCTTGACTAATAGCAAAACTGTCTCGACTCCACTTGAAGCAGATTGTCGTCTTACTCCTCTTGATGGCACCCCTCTAAGAACCCCATGCTCTATCGCTAGTTAGTGGGCTCCCTGATATCTTTGACCGTCACTCGCCTTGACATAGCTCATGCAGTTCACATCGTTAGTCAATTCGGACTAGTCCTCGCACAACTCATCACTCTGATGTGTTACGAATTCTCCACTATATTAAGGGGACTGACTTACATGGTTTTCACTTCTCTGTTGATTTATCATTGGTATTCATTGGTTACTCGGATTCTGATTGGGCAAGCGATTCCGATGACTAATGCTCCATCACTAGTTATTGTTTCTTATTAGGGGATTCTCTTGTTTCATGGCAAAGCAAGAAATAGACTGTCGTTTCACGTTCCAGTGTTGAGTCAATGTATCGTGCGCTTGATAATTCTACCTTTGAACTTTTTTGGATTCTTAGGCTTCTCTCTAATCTTGGTGTTCCTCAACTGTCAGCCACCGATCTTCATAGTAATAGTTAGAGTGTTATTCACATTTCTCGGAATGATGTGTTTCACTAAACACATCGAGATCAATTGTCACTTTGTACGACAACATGCTGGTGCTAGTACTATACAATTACGGTACGTGTCTACCAAACATCAGACTGCATATGTCTTTATAAAGTCTGTCTTGTTGGATCATTTTTACATATTATTGATCAAACTCAAGTTGATTTTTACTCTACCACCTTGAGTTTGAGGAGGGATGTTAAAATATATTATGTGGCTCATCTCATCTAGATGTTATAGCCTATCTAGCTAGAGATTGCCATAACTTGGGCGCTAAGAAAAACCATATATATATATATATATTGGGAAGAATGTCAATTTTATTTATTAAGTTGGAAAGAGGTGTCAAATTTGTTTATAAAGTTGTAAAATTCTATTTATATATATTAACTTGTCAAAAAGTATCAAAATTATTTAACATGACGAAGGTTCAAACGACGTTAAATTTTTATACACGTGTCATGTGCACGTAATTATCTAATATTTATATTTTTAATCTATTTTTTTCATTTCAAACCTACACAAGTTCTTTCCATTCAATACATAAAAATAAATTAATAAATAAAATATAACTTCTCTCCTCATTATCGCCCATCAATAAACTCCCATCGGAGCCTCGGGCATCATCGGGTAGAGCTGATTGCTCGTTCCCGATTCAATATCATTCTTGTCCTATTTGGGTTGTCGGCCAATCTTTTCAAATGAATAGATGAATCAATTAATAGATCGATAATAAGAAATGAAACCCAGTTAAAAAGCTTTGAAGCCTGGATTCGAGGATCCTGTTATGAAATATCAATGTTTAAACTTTATCAATTTTTCTTAGTTAACTCTAGATTCTCTGCCTAATTATCTGATTATAAAATGATTATAATTCTGCTCAAATACTAATATTTTAAAAATCATAACCAACCCAACCCAACATCACAACACAGTTTACATAAATTGATTGTAGAATTCACAAATACAGTATAGATTAGAAAGTTTCATAACTCCAATCCTGGAGCAAGAAGTAATAAACATCTCTCATGGAACATCCAAGGAAGTATTCAATCTTCATCTTTGTCTTGGTAAATTGTCGCCTTAACAAGCTATAACCCTTATAGAATTTCAATTCCTCAAATAAGGATCTTGTCTAATGATTGCAGAGAAATTCGCAATGAAACATTTATTGTCAGGTAAGGAGGAATGGTTGCGGCTGGTGAAGAGTGACGAAGAAGACGGAGGGTTAAGTCGAGATGAAAGAGAATATACATTTTGTTTATTTATTTTATGTAATAAATGAAAGGGACCAGGTCTGTTTGAAATGAAAAAAAATAGGTTAGAAAATATAAATAAAAAATAAATACGTGGATATGACACGTGAACAAAAATTTAACTCCGTTTAAATCTTTCGTTAAGTTAAATAGTTTTGACAATTTTTGACAAGTTTATATATATAAATAAAATTTTACAACTTTATAAACAAATTTAACACCTCTCTCCAACTATGTAAATAAAATTGACATTCTTCCCTACATATATTGTAACCCTATATTATATATCAATTTTATATAAATATTAAAAATATTTCCAACATTCATATCTTTATTCCACAATTTATTAGTGCACCCAAAAAATCTCCAAAAACTCTTTCATTTTAATTACTCCATCTTTTCACTATCATCTCTTACCTCTCTTTTCTTGACTTGATTTTAATATTGTTGATGTTCCTTGCCATTGCGGGCGGGTTTTAAATTCCGGGTAAACGGGTCAGGGTTTTCTTTTATGAAAACGGGTTAAAGTATAAATACTTTTTTGGGTATTTTTTTCATAATAGAGCAAGGTTGAGAGAGAGTGAATTACAGATCTAGGGTTTTCTGGTTTTCTTCTTCTTGTTGTTCTTTGGCTGATCCAGAGAGAGAGATTGTGGGAGCTTTTGATTGTGGAGTACTCCAATCATTCCTAGTGTAATCACTTCTTTCATTTGAGAGCAGGGCATGTAAGTTTCTACTATTGACATTTGTTTGATTTAGTGAAACTTATCCCTCCCGTGGACGTAGGTCAATTTTGACCGAACCACGTATATTGTGTTGTCGTTTATTGCTTTGTGCTATTTCAGTCTTCGTAATCTGTTTGTCGTCATAGACGATTTGGAAACTAATTTGTTACAGGTTTGATTTTGAAGAAGATCCATAGTTTTGCTGTTGCAAAACCCAACAGTGGTATCAGAGCTGTATTGATTGGTTATCTGTTTTAACATTGGAGCAAAGTGCTCTGCTGGTTATTTGGCGAAATTCATAGAAGAGATCAACTGGTTTCTTTGCTGGTGTTTTTGTCAGTTGTTAAGGCAGTAATAATGGGGAAATCTAGACCTGATATGGTGAGTCTGAATGGTACAAACTACAGGCAATGGAAACTGATGATCAGTGATCTATTAGTTTCAGATGATTTGAATGAAGCAATTGAAAATGAGGGTGTTAGACCTGAGACTACAAAAGAGGCTGATTGGAAAAAAATAGAAAGGCCTGCAGCTTTATTCGTTCCTAGGTTGGTGTAAATGTTGTGCACCATGTTGAGAATGAGACTACGGCGTATGGTGTGTGAAGAAAACTTGAAGCTCTCTATACTGGGAGGTCAGCAGGGAATAAAGCAGCACTGGTACGAAGGCTGGTGAATCTGAAGTATATTGATAATAAATCAATTGCTGAACACTTGAATGAATTTCAAAATATTTTGAACCAGCTGAGTAGTATGAAGATAAACTTTGATGATGAAGTGCAAGCACTTTTAGTCCTTGGATCTTTGCCTACAAGTTGGGAGACACTTATTATCACTCTCAGCAACTCAGCACCAAATGGTAAAGTCAACATGACATTTGTCACCAGTTCCTTACTTGATGAGGAGAATCGAAAGGGGGATAAACCCTCTAAGTCTGATATGTTGGTGGCTGATAGAGGAAGATCAAAAGATAATAGAAGTGGTTCGAGTAGGGGAAAGTCTAGAAGCAAGTCTAGAGCTCCAAAGAAGGATGGTGCTTGCCATTACTGTGGAAAAATGGGTCACTGGAAAAACGAGTGCTGGAAATTTAAAAATGATAAAGCGAAGGGTACAGTGAAGCCTCGAGAAAAGAAAGAACAGAGTGCAGATACATCTGCTTCTAATTGTCAAGACTCCGATCTTAACACATCTTCAAATGAAACAGCATGGATTGTTGACACAGGTGCCTCGTTCCATATTACTCCACACAAAGGTTACTTCCAGAACTACAAAGCTGGTGATTATGGTGAGGTTCGCATGGGTAACAGTGGTGTGTCCAAGATAGTTGGTCTGGGTGATGTTAGAATTGAGACAAACATGGGCTGTTTCCTAACATTAAGAGATGTAAGACATGTTCCTGATTTGAGAATGAATTTAATTTCAGCAGGTAAGCTCGATGATGGAGGCTACCATAATGTTTTCAGTGGTCGAGCATGGAAGCTAAGTAAGGGTTCATTGGTTGTTGCACGAGGTAAGAAATCTTGTTCCTTATACAAGACAAATTTGAAAATTGTCTATGATGCAGCATATTCTGTTTTGATGGAGTCATCCTCTGAGTTGTGGCACAAGAGACTAGGTCACATTAGTGAAAAGGGGATGAATGTTTTGATCAAGAGGAATGAGTTGCTAAATCTCAAGGATGCTCATCTTGAAAATTGTGAGCATTGCTTGAAGGGTAAGCAGAACAGAGTGTCCTTCAGTAAGTCGAAAATAGAACTGAAAAAGAATGTTCTTGAACTGGTCCATACAAATGTTTGTGGTCCTATGAAGATTAAATCCATAAGCGGTGCTTCCTATTTTGTAACCTTCATAGACGATGCATCTAGGAAGGTTTGGGCCTATGCTATAAAGTCCAATGATGAGGTTGCAGCAAGGTTTGAGGTCTTTCACAAGCTGGTTGCAAGAGAGACAGGAAGAAAATTGATAAGGGTGCGGTCAGACAATGGGGGAGAGTACATAGGCTCATTTGATGATTATTGCAAAGAGTAGGGTATTCGACATGAACATATTGTGCCCAAGACTCCACAACAAAATGGTGTGACAGAGAGGATGAACAGAACAATATTGGAACGGATGAGGAGTATGCTCTCCCATGCCAGGTTGGCTAAGCATTTCTGGGCTGAAGCCATGAGCACTGCAGTGTATGTGATCAACCGTTCTTCCTCCAAGCCATTGAATAATAAGTGTGCAAAAAGCGTCTGGTCAGGTAAAAATGTTAATTATAACTATTTACGTATTTTTGGTTGCAGAGTTTTTGTGCATGTTCCAAAAAATGAGAGGTCTAAGCTAGATGCAAAAACCAGACAATGCATATTTTTGGGGTATGATGATGAAAAGTGGGGATACAGGTGTTATGGCCCAGTTGATAAGAAGGTTTTGAGAAGCCGATATGTGGTATTCCTTGAAGATTAGACTATTGAGAATTTTGAAGATGGTGAAAAGCTTGATGCATACATATGTGACCTTTCTGGTCTTGAGCTGTCTCATGATGTTGAGGAGACAAGGCCACATGTAGCTTCAGACTCAGATAGTGATGATGATGTTCCTCATGGTCAAGCTGTAGGCCATGGAAATGATACTAATACTGAAACTGATCTTGGTGATAATGTTGAGGTTGATTTTGAAGTTCAACAAGAAGATGGAAATCAACAGAATCAACAAACAGAGGTACTTCGGAGGTCTACTATGGAGAAAAGATCAAGTTCTAAGTATCCTACTACAGAGTATGTCCTTCTAACTGATTGTGGGGAGCCTATATGCTATAAGGAGGCTCTTGAGGATGTTCATAAGAAAGAATGGCTAGCTGCCATGGATGAAGAGATGAAGTCATTGCTGAAAAATGGCACATATGATCTAGTTGAAAGACCAAAGAATAGAAAAGTATTACAAAATATATGTGTGTACAAGATCAAGCAAGAAGGTGATGATAGCAAGACAAGATACAAGGCTAGGCTGCTTGTCAAAGGTTTTGGCCAGAGGCATGGAATCGATTATGATGAGATTTTCTCATCAGTAGTGAAGATGACTTCTATCCGAGTGGTGTTAAGTCTAGCTGCTTGTATGGATCTTGAGGTTGAACAGCTTGATGTTAAGACTGCATTTCTCCATGGTGATTTGGATGAAGATGTTTATATGGAGCAACCTGAAGGTTACAATAAGAAAGGTGAGGAAAGCAAGGTGTGCAAACTTGTCAAAAGTCTGTACGGTTTGAAGCAAGCACCAAGGCAGTGGTATCTTAAGTTTGAGTCGTTCATGACAATCCATGGGTACATGAAGACGTCTACAGATTACTGTGTCTTTGTGCAAAAGTTTGCTTCTTTGATTTTATTATACTTCTCTTATATGTTGATGACATGCTGATTGTTGGGAGAGACAAGCTCAAGTTGGGTCAAGCAAGACAAATTCTTGGAATGCAGGTCATTCGTGATCGGGTGAAGAAAAGACTATGGTTATCTCAAGAGAGATATATTGAGAAGATTCTAAATCGATTCTGTATGGACAAGGCAAAGCCATTTGCTTGTCCATTGGCTACACACTCTAAAATAAATAAGACAATGCCTCCCAAGGATGAAGAGGAAATACAAGAAATGTGCAGTGTTCCATATGCTTCAGCAATAGGCAGTCTGATGTATGCAATGGTTTGTACAAGACCGGATATAGCTCATGCGGTTGGAGTACTTAGTAGTTTTCTTTCAAATCCTGGTAAGACACACTGGGAAGCGGTTAAGTGGCTAATGAGATATCTTCGAGGGACCTCCAAATACGCTTTGTGTTATGGTACTGGAAAGCCACATGTTGAAGGGTTTTCTGATTCAGATATGAGTGGTGATATTGACACAATGAGGTCAACTTTAGGGTATTTGTTTACTTTTGGAGGAGGAGCTGTATCATGGCAGTCTCGTCTACATAAATGTGTTGCTTTGTCTACTACAGAAGCTGAATATATTGCCATTACTGAATGTTGTAAGGAAATGAGATGGATGAAAGAATTGTTGAAAGAAATAAGCATTGCACAAGACAGGTTTGTGGTGTTTAGTGACTCACAAAGTGCTATACATGTGAGCAAGAATCCAAGTTTCCATTCACGTTCAAAACACATCCAAAGAAGGTACCATTGGATCCGTGAAGTGCTCGAGAAGAAGGAGTTATACTTGGAGAAAGTGCATACAGATGAGAACGGGTCAGATATGATGACAAAGGGCTTGCCAAGAGGTAAGCATTAGATATGTTGTGCCAAAACCGGAATAGTTCTGGCAGAAGCGTCAGGATGATGAATGTTTATAGCAACATTCTCCCATGGCTCGGAAGGGGGAGAATTGTTGATGTTTCTTGCCATTGCGGGCGGGTTTTAAATTCCGGGTAAACGGGTCAGGGTTTTCTTTTATGAAAACGGGTTAGAGTATAAATACTTTTTTGGGTATTTTTTCTCATAATAGAGCAAGGTTGAGAGAGAGTGAATTACAGATCTAGGGTTTTCTGGTTTTCATCTTCTTCTTGTTCTTTGGCTGATCCAGAGAGAGATTGGGGGAGTTTTTGATTGTGGAGTAGTCCAATCATTCCTAGTGTAATCACTTCTTTCATTTGAGAGCAGGGCATGTAAGTTTCTACTATTGACATTTGTTTGATTTAGTGAAACTTATCTCTCCCGTGGACGTAGGTCGATTTTGACCGAATCACGTATATTGTGTTGTCGTTTATTGTTTTGTGCTATTTCAGTCTTCGTAATCTATTTGTCGTCATAGACGATTTGGAAACTGATTTGTTACATGTTTGATTTTGAAGAAGATCCATAATTTTGCTGTTGCAAAACCCAACAAATATGCACACAAACTTAATAGAATCAAAACCATGCAAATCAAAAACACAAATAACAAACAAATTTTGACTAATAAACTTGATATCTTTCAAATATCAATATTATGGTAAATAATCTCACTTCCGTCCTTAAAAATAATTATTTAAAATCAAAAATAAGTTTGGGTCTTTATATGCACACAAACTTTGAATAGAGTCAGAAATCATACCATCTCTCAAACATAAATAACAAATACATTTTTACTACTAATATTATATTTTTCAATACTACCCTTCACATTAAAAAGAAACATCAAAACTTATAAAAAAAAAACATGTGGAAATTACATGTATGTTTATAAAATCATAATTAGTTAATTTTAAAATATAAATAACAAATAGTTTGGTTGATTAAAGTATTTCACTGATTGTTCAAAGTATAAGTTTTATATATATATATATATATATATATATATATATATATATATATATAATATATAATCTTATATTATTTTAATTAAACATTTTAAGTTTCTAGAGTGGGTCACCCCCACAAACTAACCTTTCAACGGTAACCTTGTATTAAACCTTATTATTATTATATATATTGTATATTTTATTATAATTTGTTAGATTTATTATTTAATACACATTTTATTTACACAAAATTTACATTTTATTTTTATCTGATATTCTCTAATGTTTTTTTATTAATTTAATAAATAAAATTTATTATTAGAATAATATTTTGATTATATATTTACCTATTTTATTATTTATTTTTAATTAATAACCAAAAACAAATTATAAGTAAAAAAATGATTTTAAATAAAGACTCATGTTTTTTTACAGTATAGAAAATGAAATTCATTCTGAACACTCTTATACAAAAATACATGTAGAAAAAAATCTAAATAGAGTAATGCTCCATATTGAAAAAAAAAAAAATTGCTTTCAATGTCTTGACAAAACAAAATTATGAAATAAAATACACTCCATTTCATTATAAAGAAGTGTCACAAGATCCAAAGTATAAATAAATTATTGGGTAGGTGGCTTATATTTTTTTTAATTAAAGGAGAACTAGATGACACCTAAAATCCTGCATTTTGTTTTTTTAAGTCACTCTTACCACTAAGCTACCTTGATGGGTTATTGTGTATGTGGCTTATATACACATGTTAATTAAGTTGATTAAGTTTAGAGTTAATAGGATGGGCCTAGAGTAGTTCAGTTTTTGTGACCTAATAAATGGTTTAACCCTAAGAGTGAAATAATATATTTAACGACACTCCCGAGGACGTAGACAGTTTTGCTGAACCTCATTATACCTTGCTTCTTTTTTTGTTTTCACTATTGTATTGTTATTAGTTTATGTGGTTACTCGAATTAACAATTGGTATCAAAACGTCGTTGAGATTTAACCTAAACTAATTAGAGAGGAAGATGTTGCATGTGTTTTGTGTTCGAATTCTGATTCTGATTCTCATAACAAATCGACAACAATTGTGGAAAAGAAAGGGTGAAGATTGCTTGATTAATCGAAGATTCCAGACGAAGACGAATTTTAGCAGCAGTAAGAAGAAGTATGCATCTTCTTTGTTAGTCGGTGGAAAGCTAAAAAATAGGGTTTTTGATTTTCTCTTTATTGTTGGAAATAGATCAACATAATACGAAGAAAAAAGGTAGATTTTCATATCTAATTTTTCAACATGTAGAAAAATAGAGATCTAAAAATATATTTTTTAAAAAGGAGAGAGAATATAATGGTTGCAATTTACGACAGGAGAGATAAACAAATCAGAAAGCTTAGAGCTTCCTTGGTTTAGGTCCTTTTTAAAAAAAAAACATAAGAAAAATGCTGATTTAATTCCAGATTTCAATAAGTACTTGAGGATTTATGATAGCTTTGGTTTTGAATTTGTTTGATATGTATTGGAGTTTTTTGAGATGTCTTATAGTAACAGGTTTGAAGTTGGAAAATTCAATGGAATGAGTAATTTTGGTATGTGGCAAACGAGAGTTAAAGATCTGTTGATGCAACAAGGAATATTGAAAGTCTTGCATGCTGAAAAGCAAACAGGTTTAGTGGGCAAGGATTGGGAAGAGATGCAACAAAGTGCATCGGGGACCATATGATTTGTTTGGCAGATGAAATCATGTATCATGTGATGAATTTGCAATCTCTAATTGAGATATGAAAAAAGTTAGAAGGTCAGTTTATGTCCAGATCGTTGACGACCAAGTTTTATCTGAAGTAGAAGTTATATGATTTGAAGATGCATGAGAGTTCAGATTTGGCTCAGCATGTGAATATCTTCAATCGGATAATCACGTATCTAGCACAGTTTGATGTGAAACTTGATGATGAAGACAAAGCAATGATTATTTTGTGCTCATTATCGTCTTTCTATGAGTACCTGATGACTACTTTGACATTTGGATTGATCTCAACACTCATGAATAACATTGGAGTTCTTTCGGTTGTTGTTTCACCCAGCATTCAACAAACATATGATTCTATCTTCTTCGATAGATTATTAGTCAACACATTGTCATCATAAAATTGGATGGATTTCAATACTCGCGAGTTTATCAAACTTGAAGAATATAATATCATCATTTCACGGTCTTATCTTCAACCTCAAATTGTTTAAGTTTTTTTTATCTTGAGTTTGAGGAGGGATATTATAATATAAAATATTATATTTGTAAGATATTATCAAAATATTAAAATATTATATTATTATAAATATTATATTATTATATTAGTTTCCTTATAAATATATTTTAATGTCTATATAATATTGGGAAGAATGTCAATTTTATGTATCAAGTTGAGATAATGTGTTAAATTTATTTATTAAGTATTAAAATTCTATTTATATGTATTAACTTGTCAAGAGATGTCAATTTTATTCAAATTAACAGAAAAATATAAAGGACATTAAAATTTTACTAGATCTATATCCACGACCACATATTCATTTTTTTAATCTTCATCGTTTTAAGTATTTTGTTATTCATACAAATCATAATTGACACCAAATAACTCTTCTCTTTCATCCCGCTTTTACCATGTCTCCCCCATCCAACTCTTACCTCCACAATTCACAGTTAAACTAGATATTTCCTTTATCGTCGTTTTACACACAGGTCTACTCGGCTTCCACCTCTTGGGAGCTTATTTAGGTCAAAGAAACTTCTATCATTTCTTCGACACCTAAATTCAATCGCAGTCTTCCAATGACTAATCTGAAACTATTTTTACCATAAAACAAATTATATTTTAATGATCAGAACATTCAATCGCAGTCTTCCAATGACTAATCTGAAACTATTTTTACCATAAAACAAATTATATTTTAATGATCAGAACATGTCTTCGAATTCGTTCTTCTTCGACTATCATACATCTTCCTATCAGGCCCAGCCAGAGGGTAATGCCACCAATGCAATTGCATAGGCCCTATTTTTGCCCCAAATTTTAATTTTTTAATATATAATATTATTAATTATATATTATAAAATATATATTTTACTGTATAATATTATATTTATTTCCTTATAATAAGTTAACTTTTTCTCTTTATATATAATATTATATTTATTTTTTTATAGTGAGCTTAACTTTTTCTCTCTATATATAATTATATTTATTTTCTTATAATACATTAACTTTTTTCTCCCTCAATATTATATAATAATATATATTACTTATTTATATCTATATTATATATAATATATTAATAATTATATAATAATATATATTACTTATTTATCTCTATATTATATATAATATATTAATATATTAATTTTTTCTCACTCCATATTATATTTAATATAATAATATATTAAAATAATTTATCTCTCAATAACCTAAACCTAATTATATTGTAACCGTTTTCCATCCCTAATATTTATTTTATTTTATCATAAATTCAACCATAACCTAATTTTAAAATATTTATCATTTTTTTCCATTAAAGAAATATCATACACAATAACAATAAGCATATTATATTATATATATATATATATATATATATATATATATATATATATATATATATATATATATATTTAATGAATGATCTAGATAATTATATATTTAATTTGTATATTTAATATGTTTTTGATAAAATATACAACTATTATATTTATTTTAAATTTTGGGACTCAAAATTTAAATTTGCATTAGGCCTCCCAACTCTCTGTGCCGGCCCTGCTTCCTACCGCATATTGCCTCCCCTTTCACCGACACGTACACCATCCTCCCAAAACAAATCCAGTGTGAAGACATTTCCTTCGTGATTCTATGAGAAAAGGAAAAAGCTGGGACCCTCTCAGTCACAAGCTCGTTCTTTGCGAGCTGAGCAATTCAGTAGTCTGACAAGTGCCGCTCCAATTCAGTCATTTAAGAAAGTTCATTAACCGACAATGTTTTTTTCCCAATTGGTTGGGGAGGATTCGAAAACAACGATTTTGAGTTAGGTTGGGGAGGCTTCTGTCACAGCGACAAAGGTCTAGGGGTTTATTGGGAAAGACTTTGGTCACAACAATAATGGTTTAATGTTCGGCTGAAACATAATTGGGAAAGACTTCGATTGTTTGGTGATAGCTGTGAGATACAAATTTTGAAATGAAAAGAAAGAAGAATTAAGTTAAAAGGGTTAAGAGGTTGGGATACGAAAATGATTAATGTTTGTTTATGTCTGGTTTGAATAATGAATTGTTAAAAGAATGAGAAGATAAAAAAAGAATTAAAAAAATAACAGCTGGACAAAATTTTAACGCCGTTAAAACATTTATGTTAATTGAAATAAAATTGGTACATGACAAGTTAATATATATAAATAGAATCTTGATACTTAATAGATAAATTTGACACCTTGCTCCAACTTGATACATAAAATTGACATTCTTCGTATAGAGAAAGACCTAAAGTAGAACAAGAATTATTGATGAAAAAAAATGTTAAAATAAAAATAAAATAAAATAACATTTCTAACATTAAAAGTGTTAGTGGATAAATTAATGGTATTAGTGAAAAGGCCTAAATTTGACAATACTAATCAACTAATAAGTGTGCACAAAGAATTTAAAATTTAACTATCTAATTTTTTTTTTTTAAAGAAAGTACTACCACAATGGAATTTGATAAACCAAGAGTATTGAAATCGACGTTATTACTTTCCAGATTCAGATCTCAAATACTCCGACAATATAGGTTGATATGACCTCATTTTAACATAAACACATCTAATTTTATCTTGATGATTAACAGAATATCTGCACAGAAAAATACGTAAACCAGGATCTCGTTCAGTATAGTTTAATCAAACTCAACACTTTGAGATTTAAATACTGTATTTGTTTGGATGGGCTCACATAATCAATGGTTATCATTTTTCTTTGCTTAAAAAAAGGTAGAATATTTTTTTTTTCTCTAAATTTAACATTAAAAATGTTGTTGAATTTCAAGAATCTCATCATTTATGTATTATATACTAATAAAATTACTATTGGAACATGAAGAATATAAAAAAATTCACATAAACACATATAATTATATCACTACAAATACCAATAAAATAATATAAAAACACAGCCTTATAAATTATACAACCCCAATTATACAAATCTAGTGAGAAAATGAATTTTAATCTATAGCTTATAACTGGCTAATACAATAGAATGAATTTTAATTTTTCATACTCACTATTAATATTAGGTTTAAAGTTTAAATATTTTTAAATTAGGAAGTGAATACTTTTTAATTAGAAATTAATTATATATTTTTGTGGTTGGACACTTAGACTTTATTATTATTATTATTATATAATTTTTAATGTGGCTCATTCGACTATATAACCTCTATAGAATTTCGTTCAAAATCCCCTTTACTCTCTTCCTCTATAAAAAAAAAATAAAAATCTCTGTATTGCTATCCTGGCTAACCGGGCTATACTCTCCTTCTGTCCAAAAAAACATTCTGCAATGCAATGCATCATCCATTAATATATAAATTATATTATGTGCATCCAGGCCATAGCAAGAGGAGGGTTGAACGTGGACTTACACAACTCAGTAATGGAAATGACGTGGACTTGAAAAAAAATTATGGTGAAATTAAATAAATAATAATAAAATTTTGGATAAAAATAAAAAATAAAAAAAATAAGAAATAACGTCACATTGTACTTTTTGTTTCCTTGGGCTCACATCAATTAATCTTCTAAATCTATCTTTTATCCGCCTTTGTTAATAGCCCATAAGATTATTTATATATAATCATTCAAAATAAATGTTATTTGTTAATAGCTTTCACAAATATTTTATCAAAATTCATACACATTTATATATTATCACTATTATCACTATTATTCTTGAGAATAAAACACTATTTGTTAATATTTCATATAATCATTTATATATTATCACTTTAAAAATGTTAAACATTTACGCAAATAATTTGTTCATAATCACAATTTGACAATATTTTCATATGATCATTGATATATGATCGCTCTAAAAATGGTATTTTTAATAGCTTAAATTAATACTTTATTAATATTTGTGTCAACTAAAAATTATCTGTTAATATTCTATAGGATCATTTATATATTATCTTACTAAAAATATTATTTGTTAATATATAGCTTATATGAATACTTTATGAAGATTTGTGTCAATCAAACACTATTTTTAATAGCAATACGATCATTCTAAATATTTAATTTGTTAATAGTTTACGCGGATAATTTGTTAATATTCATGTCAAAGAAATAAAAAAACTATTTATTAATAGATCACAAAAATATTTTATCAAGATTCACTATTTGTATAGTCCACAAGATCATATATCGTTTTAAAAACATCAAATTTTAATAGTTTAGACAAATAGTATGTTGGTATGCTTATCAACTAAACCAAACAATATTTGTTAATAGTCCATAACATCATATATGATCGTTATAAAATGCTATTTATTAATAGCTTACACTACTACTTTATCAACATCAGTATCAACTAAAAACTATTATTTGTTAATAGTCTATATATAATAGTTCTAAAAACACTATTTGTTAATAGTTTACACCAATACTTTGTCAAAATTGGTGTCAATTAAACACTATTTATTAATAATTCTACGTCCATTTGTATGATCACTCTAAAAAGGCTATTTGTTAATAGCTTACTCGGTAATTTTTAATATTCCCATTAATAAAATTAAACACTATTTGTTAATAGCACACAATATCATTTATATATGATCATTTTAAAAATGTTATTTGTTAATAATTGACGTGAATATTTTTATATTTTTGTTGATATTCAGGTCAACAAAACCAAACAATATTTATTAATAATTAATACGATCATTTATATACGATCAATCTAAAGAAGTTATTTGTAAATAGTTTACGGGAATAATTGGTTGATATTCATGTCAACGAAACCAATCACTATTTGTTAATAGTTCATACTATCATTTATATATAATCGTTCTAAAAATGTTATTTGTTAATAGCTTAAATGAGTACTTTAATTATGAAGATTTGTGTCAACAAAAACTATTTCTTAACAGTCCATACTTCTAAAACCCTATTTGTTATTAGTTTACATGAATACTTTATCAAGAAGATACGTGTCAACAGTTGACACACTATTTTTTTTATAGTCCATACGTTCATTTGTTAAAAGTTTATAAGATAGTTTATATATAATTGTTTTAAAACCACTATTTGTAAACAGTGCATACAATCATTTATATAGGATAGTTCTAAAAATGTTTTTTTTTAACAGTTTATACGAATAATTTGTTGATATGCACGTCAAATAAACTAAACATTATATGTTAATAGTCTATGCGATCATTTTATAAATGATCCTTCTAAACAAACTATTTGTTAATAGTTTACACAAATATTTTATCCAGATTCGTATCAATAAGACATTATTTTTTTATAGTTCATACGATCATATCTATATAATCGTTTTAAAAACGGTTTGTTAAAATTTTACACGGATATTTTATCAATATTCGTGTCAATCAAATAATTTGTTAATAACTATAAGATCATTTATCATCACTTTAAAAATGCGTACACGAATAATTTGTTGATATTTGTTTCAATGAAATCAAACACTTAATTAGTTTATATGATCATATATATGATTGTTCAAAAAACTCTTGTGTAAAAATTTTACACAAATATTTTATTAAGATTTGTGTCAAGCAAACGCTATTTGTTAATAGTCTGTACGATTTTCAGATTAACGAAATCAAACACTATATGTTAATAATTCATTGGATCATTATTTTTTTTTTTAATTAGGTTTTTATTTTAGTTTGTGTAGCCCTCATCTTAATTCATTATTCTTCCAATACCGCTCTCATACCCATGCCGGATCATTATTTTTTTTTTTAATTAGGTTTTTATTTTAGTTTGTGTAGCCCTCATCTTAATTCATTATTCTTCCAATACCGCTCTCATACCCATGCCGAATCGAAGTAATTGGGGTCTGACCATTAAATGTTCTATCATATTCTCAGAATAGGTTGTTTTGAGTCGATGTTAACTTTCCCTCGTAGGCCTTGTTCGGATTGAGGTTATTGTAATAATCTAGAGGAGAAAATGAGTAATGATTGGTGATATGATTTCGAGGAGATGAAATATTTTTGGTAAAATTACTTAAAGGGTATTGATATATAATAATAAAATAATAAATAGTAATTTAAAATAAAGGGTATTTTTGTATTTTGGGTAATGAATTGAGTGATGCGATTGATGAGAGGGTGAGTGAAAAGATGTTTGAGGGGTTGGGTTATTTAAATAACCCCAACCGAACAAGGCCATAGTTAAATTCTTTCATACCATAGTTTCTTAACCCATTCTCAATATCTCATTGTTTTTCGTTCAACTTTTACCAAAAAAATATGTCATTGTTTTCAGATCAACTAACCTACTTTATTGTTGAAATTCATTTTTTTAATTAATTTATTTTTTAAAATTAATTATTTTATTTATATTTAAACTCATTATTATATATATATATATATTTAAATTATTATTTTTTATAAATTTGATATATTTAAATTATTATTTGTATTAATTAAATATTTATATTTTGATATATATTTTAAATTATAATTTTTATAAATTCTATTATTTATATTTTAAAATATATATTTTAAATTATTATTTTATAAAAAAAATCTAGACTAATACTATAAATATTTGTTGTGAAGAGACAATAAAATGAAACATTAACTAAAATACTCATAATAAATTTGTTGTAAATAAAAAAAAAGTTAGAATAGACTACTCATAATAAAAAAAAATGTATTGAGTACATATTTATGAAAAATGATAATTTAAATATATTATTATGGCGATAGAGAATATATTTTCTGAAAAATCGGTAGAAGTGGTCGGTGAACTTATTTATTTTCTTATTAAAAAGTTATATAAATTAATAGTTGGAATATAAATATATATATATATATATATATTAAAATATAAATAATCAAATTTATAAAAATAATAATTTAAAATATATATTAAAATATAAATACTTTAATTTATACAAATAATAAATTAAATATATCAAATTTATAAAAATAATAATTTAAATATTTATATATAATAATGAGTTTAAATATAAATAAATAAATTAATTTAAAATTAAAAATAAATAAATAATAATAAACCTGAATTTATACATTAAACTAAGTTAGATTGAAAATAAATGTTAGTTTGGGAAGATGAACAGGAAACAAGCTTATTTAAATACTATGACTGCTACTTACATAGCTAATTCTGCCCCTGATCATATACTTGTCTTCCATAGTGTATGCAATTTCGCAAATTTGGTACAATGGCAGCAAGTCCGAGATGGGCATTCGTCCTTGATTGGATCTTCATGCTTAGTCATTCTTACTTAGCTCTTCTAGGTGCTCGGGTTAAGGGAATATTTGGATGGTAATGGAGGAATGCTTTTTACTGTTTAACAGCCACATGTACAATATCATTGGTGAGCCCATTTATACATTTTTCTTTAAAAAAGTCCATTCAAGCTAATAAGAGTTTCTGCCAATACCAAACCAAAGATATTTTTGTTCCCCATTTGCATCAAGAAGCAGTTTCACATATCTTTGAGAAATGTTTGTCATCACTTGGAGCCAAAAGGAATTGAGCAATCTAAATGGTTTTGGTCATAATATTCTTTATTAAATTTGGGTAATGTTATCTTTAACCAGAAGGCTATGACATTTTATTTTTTGGAGGTCAATGACATTTCTTTTCAGAAAAGGTTCTAACATGGCTTTGGTATACCCGGATTCCTTTTGTAACATTTTCCTCAAAGAAAAAGATTCAGCAAAGGGTTTAAGGTATAGCAAGTTTCTGGCCTTAATCAGTATGGCTCTCAATTCTTCCATCATGGGGTAAATTTCTCTCTCCAAAGTGAAATGATCTAGAAATAAGGCGCCACCTTTGTCTCATTTTGGTCATGAAGCCTTCATGGACACTTGTGTCCCGCAACTTTAGGATCTTATTCAGTTCAAAAAGATAGCCTAGCTCAATTGGCACTCCTCATACCTCATTACCCACATGGCTAAGATGTTAAGATCTAGTAATGAATTACATGTAAAACAATCCATAAAGACTTCAACGAGTTTGGTTAACCATTTTTTTGTTTTATTCACTTACAATTGTTTTGTCATTTTTTTTTTATTAAATCTAGACGATACACATAAGTCCTTATTTCATCTATACATGCTTACACGTATTTACATAGATATAATAGGCATATACAAGATGTTGACGTGATTTTGTTGTATTAACGAGTGTTAGGATAGTATTCATGATGTCATGTCTTGTGATAATAAAGCGGAATGATCACACTTATGATAATAAACTATTTCTCACTTGATTAGATCTTTAGGAGCAAGAAAAATTAAATATAAATATAAATGACACAAGGACAATAAGAATTTAACGTGGGAAATCTCCTCAACTTAAGGAGTTAAAATCACGGGACTTTCGTTCGAAAGAAGATTCATTATAATCAAATGTTAAACACGAAACAAATGAAGATAAGAGCTAAATAAAAAATAGATCTCACTGTCTCTATAAGTGTATACTAGACGTCTCTCAAATATTTTTTAATAAGGTCGTTTCCTCCAACTTTTATAGTAGAACGAGGACAGGTCAAGAGTGTTTTTCAAATAAGACAATCATGTTTCTATTTAACACAAATAGACTTTTAAACATGATGTTCTTTTTATTACATACTTGGGAGCCCAAACAAATAACCCAGAAAAGTCCCCCTTCAAAAATATGAAAGAGTTGTTGTCAAACCCAAGATTAAACAACAATACTCGAACTTGCTTTTTGGTAATGCTTTGGGCAGTATATCTACATCTCGTATTCATTGATACCTCAAATCAATGAGTTTCGATCTATAATGAAATGTTGAGTTTTTTGCAAGGTAAATCTCACTTTGACTATCCCAAAAAAAACATGTATTTATTCTGCACAAAACCAAGTTCAGATTATAATTTCTTAACCCAAATTAATTCTTTACATGCTTTAGTTGCTGTAATAAGTTCAACTTCAACGGTTGACAACACAACATATTTATGAAGCTTGGATTGCCAAGCAATAGCTTCCCCTACAAAAGTAATCAAATAACCAGAAGTAAATTTTCTCGAATCAACATCACCTACCATATCAGAGTCGGTATAACCAACTAAATTTGTACTTTCATTTGTAAGGCAAAGTCTCAAACTTGATATACCTCAAAGATATCTCAATATCCACTTCATAGCTTCTCAATATTCTTTTCCTAGATTTGAAAGGAACTTGCTCCCAATACCAATATTATGAACAATATCTATCTGGTCTTGTGTTAACCATGGAATACATAAGACTTCCACCAACATAACCATAAGTAATATTATCCATATCTTCTTTCTCATCAACGTTTGAAGGACAAAGATCAGAACTCAATTTAAAATGTGTTGCTAGAAGTGTGGCCACACCATTGGCCTTCTCCATATTGAATCTCTACAACACTTTTTCAAAATATTATTCTTGAGACAACCATAATTTCTTTGTATTTCTATCACGACTGATTCTGATTTTAAGAATCTGATTCACTGGTCCAAGATCCTTCATTGCAAATGACTCCTCTAAGTCTTGTTTCAACCTATTAATTCTCACAGAACTTTGACTAACAATAATAATCTCATCAACATAACGTAAAAGAATAAAAATGTTATTAAGAGAGAACTTTTGCACAAACACACATTGGTCAGAAGTAGTCTTCTTATAGTCGTGTTTTTTCATGAAAAACTCAAACTTCTTGTACCGTTGTCGTGGATCTTAATTCAAGCCATACAAGCTTTACTTCAATCTGTAAACATAATTCTCTTTACCCTTGACTTTAAACCCATCAGGTTGATCCATGTAAATCTATTTTTCTAAATCACTATGAATAAAAGTCGTCATCAAGTGCATTTGTTAATTCTACCAACTCAAATGTATGATTGTCATGTAAAGATTATATATAATCTTTCATAGCATCAACCCATTGTTTTCTATCAATAGCCTCTTCATATGACATTGACTCTCCCCCATCTGTCACCAACGCATATTCATTATGAGAATACCTAGTTGAAGGTTGTCGATCCCTCGTAGATCGTCTAAGTGGAATTGTAGGTAATTCTTCTTACTTGATACTATCATTCTCCATGTGAACATCATGTTCACCCTCAGCGTCATCCTCTTGCACCAGATTTTCTATTGGAATAGGTGAATCAGATAAATGAACATTATCTAAATTTATCGACTCATATTTTCCCTTCAACTTATCATCTTTAGTTTTATCATTTTCCTCAATATTCTCATCTTCAAAGAATATAACATCACACCTTTTGACAAGCTTCTTTGCAACTAGATCATACATTCTGTAGTTGAACTCATCTTGGACATTACCCAAGAAGATGCACTCACGACTCTTCGCATCCATCTTAAATCTTTCATCCTTCGGAATGTGAACAAAGTACCTGAATCCAAATACTCGTAGGTGATCATAAGAAACATGTTTATTGTCCATACCTTATTTGGAACTTCACTGTTCAAAGAAACTATAAACTCAAATTAATATTATGTATCACCATGTGTAATGCTTCAACCTAAAACGATGGGGCAACATTGTTTCTGAAAGCAAGCATTTAATCCTCTCAATAATTTTCTTGTTCATCATTTCTGTAAGACTATTCAACTTAAGAGTCTTTAGAGGTGTCTTCTGGTGTCTGATCCTATATTGTTTTCAGTATGCATCAAATGAACCACAATATTCACCACCATTATCACTACGAATGCACTTGATCTTATTTTCATACTCTCTTTCAACAAGAGCATGAAATTCCCTAAACTTATTTAAAACTTCCTCTTTATTTTTCAAAACATAGATCCAATGTTTCCTAGAATGATCATCAATAAATGCAACAAAGTAAAGAGAATCACTAATAGCTCGTACCTTTAAACGTTCACAAACGTCTGAATGCACAAACTCTAAGAGATATGAGTTTCTTGAAGGAGGATTATGCTTGAATGATACTCGAGTTTAGTTTGTTATAAAATAATGAGAATAATTATCCAAATCTATCTCACTCAAACCTGAAATAACATTTTTCTTAACCAGCAAATTCAACTCATTTTTACTAATGTGACCAAGTCTTCGGTGTCATAACTTGAAGATTATCCTTGAAGAGATATTGTCTTTACTTCTTACAAAATTCACATTATCCTTACTTATTAAAGATTGCATTAAATATAAATTTGAAAACTTATCTCCTCGAGCTACATCGAGGTTACCTTTTGAATGTTTCTATTTTCCAAAACCAATAGAACTTAAGAAACCATCATCATCAAGCTTTCCAGTTAAAATAAAATTCAACCTCATGTCTGGAGAACATCAAACATCTTTAAACAACAACATCGGCCCATTGTTAGATTCTAGTCAAACATTGTCAATACTAATAACCTTATTTACGATATTATTACCCATCTTATATACTCCAAAATTACCAGAAGTACAAGATTTAAAGTAATCTTTCTTTGGCGTAACATTTATGGAAGCTCCTGTGTCAAACACCCAACTTGACTCATCACATACAAGGTTAATTGTATTCTCATTGTGAATAGTAAAAAGATCATAGGTAGTTACTAAGACACAATCTTACAATCATCTTTCTTTTGCTTAGATTCATTCGCTTTATTTTTGAGCTTGTAACAGTTCTTCTTTATGTGTCCACATTTACCACAATGGAACATTCAGTTGGCTTATATTTTGACTTAGACTTGTTCCAAATCTTATGACTCGACTTACCTTTCACACCTCTACTATTATGTCTTCCCCGATTTTCAGCAATAAACATATTTAACTGTGACAAAAAACCTTGATATTTTTGTCTCAATTCTTCATTAAGACACCACTTTTGGCCATATCCAATATTATTATACCATTAGAAATAGATTTACACAGAAAATTTTTTAAAATCTCCAATGAATCATGCAAAGTAGTCAATAACCAAATCCCTTGAACATCCTCTTCGAAAATCATTCCCATTCCTAACATATGATCAATAACACCTTGAAACTCATTCAAGTGATCAGCCATAGAAACACTATTAATATATCTCAAATGAATAATCTTTTGGAGTAAAAATAATTTGTTACTTCCTGTCTTAGAAGAATACAATTTCTCAAGTTTATTCCACAAAGTAGGTGAATTTTGTTTAAATTAAAGGAGAACTAGAATGACACCCCACAACCATGGCCCTAACATAAACTCAAATCGATTCCAGATGGAATTTATCTCATTCTATATGTGATTATAAACATTTCCCATAACAAATTGACGAATAAAATCACATACTTGTTCATGCTCAAAATCCCATTCCTCATAAGATTTGAAGAAGAGTTTCTCAATACAAAAAATAGGTAAATACAAAGACTTCACAAATACAATATCTTTCATTTTACACTTCCAGATATGATAGTTTGAATCATACGACAAAATTATTATGCTTGTGTTAATCTCCATAAACCAATAAAAATCAAAGATGCTTAGAACCAAGCTCTAATACTATTATGCTAGGAATAAAGCGGAATAATCACACTTGTGATAATAAACTATTCTCTACTTGATTGGATTTTTATGAGTGAGATACAACAAACATAAACGAAAAAAAATGACACAAGAACACCATGAATTTAACATGGAAAACCTCCTCAAATCAAAGAGTAAAAACCACAGAACTTTCGTCCAAAAGAAATTTTGCTATAATTAGATGTTAAACACCAAACAAATGAAGATAAGAGCTAAACAAAGAATATATATCAATATCTTTCTATAAGTCTATACTAGATGTCATTCAAATGTGTTTTGATAAGGCTGCTTCCTCTAGCTTTAATAAAAAAACGAGGACAGCTCAAGAGTCTTTTTCCAATAAAACAATCATGCCTATATATAATACAAATGGAATTCTAAACAGACTGAACTTTTTATTACATAATTGGGAGTCCAAACAAATAACCCAACAATTCAATGGGCACTCTTCATACCTCATTACCCACATGGCTAAGAAATTAGGATCTAGTAATGACATACCTATAAAACAATCAAGAAAGAAACCAACAAGTTTGGTTAACCATTTTTTTGTTTTATTCACTCATCATTGTTTTTTCATATTTTCATCTTTTTTTTATTAAATTTAGACGACGTACATAGATGCTTATTCGATCTTTATATTCTTACACATATTTACTTACACAAATTTACATTTACATATTTACATAGATATAATAGACATACAAGATATTGACGTGATTTTGTTGTATTAACGAGTATTGGGATAGTATATGATGTCATGTCTATGGATTATAAGAGTAAGAGTAAACCCACCTACCGAAGAGGAAGGCTGAAGTCATTGACATAGGGAGGAAAACTCTCAATTGGGACTTCCCCTACCATCCCCATGAACATCACCTTGTTGAAACATGCCAAACAAACAACCACTAGTGTCAACAGACCGGTCGAAGGAGGATCCGCAAATCCAAGGAGACATGTATTATTCTTCTTCACCCTTGGTAGTAGACTTGTGCACATGAGAGATTTGTCGGCCATCCATCTTCGGTAGTTGTCTCTACCTTTTACTCGATCGTTTATGAGGTTAGTAACCTCTTATTCAATCGACATCCAAGGCGTGAATGCTAGGATTTGGATCCCCCAAATCGACCTACTTGAAAAGATTTGTAAAAATGCAAGAAATAAGAACACAAAAATACACAGATTTATAGTGGTTCACTCAACTTGAGCTACGTCCACTTCAGCTATCACCAAATTTCACTATGAAGAAGAATGAATACAGAGTTCTTGCCACACACTTTATCTCTTTAGAATTCTATCTAGTTTATGTAAACCCTTAATAATCACATATTTATAGGGTAAACATTCAAATAATAAAACCTAAATAACTCTTAGTTAGGCCTAAGCCTAAAACCAAATACAAACTCAATAAACTCTAATTAACAATTGTAGAGTTTATTGTAAGTGTAGGCTCTATAACTCAATAATCTCCTACTTGGAGACTAACTTCAACATCTCTCGATCAGTAGTGGCTTTCCATCCGGTGTCTTAACGAAGAAGACCAACTAAAGTTGCACATAGCTTCAGTTTCTCATTTATCATAGCTTTCGTTAACATATTAGCTGGATTATCACTCTCGAGAATCTTCTCATTAGCTAATACTGCATCTTCTAAAGTTGGCCGAATGAAATGATAATGAACCTGTATATGCTTTGTCCTTCAATGATAAACTAGATTCTTTCCTAAATGAATGACACTTTACTATCGCATCGCAATATACTTCCCTCGTAGTCTTAACCAATTCTCGCCAAAGGGTTATAACCACATCATCTCCTTAGTAGTCTCTGTCACAGCAACATACTCTGCCTCACAACTTTGAAATCCAACTAATTGCAGTACCTCTCAGTGTATAAATGTACCATGTTGTGCTCTTTCTACTATCAACATCCCCACCATTGTCATCATCAACATATCCTTCCAAACTCATATTAGACTTTCGAAAATACAAAGCGAGACCTGTATTTCCTATTAAGTATCGTAGTATCCACTTTTCTGCTTTCCAATGTTGTCTACCCGGGTTGCTCATGAATTTTTTAACAACTCTCACTACATGTGATATATCTGGTCTTCTGCTAACCATCGCATATATAATCCAACCAATGATAAAGGTATACGGAACAATGGCCATGTAATCTTTCTCCTCTGTTTAAGACGACTGATCTTTAGATAGTCTAAAGCGACTAGCTAAGGGATAGTAACTGGTTTTGCATCATACAAGTTGAACCTACTAAGATTTTTCTTCACATATATATTTTTCTTGTGAAATCTTGAGAACTTCTTTATCCTTAAAAATTCTCATCCCAAGGATTTGTTTAGTAGAACCCAAATTCTTCATTGCAAACTTTTTAGACAACTCTTTCTTGAGCTTGTTAATCTTATACAAACTTGCTCCAACAATCAACATGTCATCAACGTAGAGGAGTAGAATAATGTACGATATATCAAACCTCTTGATATAGAAACAATGATCAGCTTGTTGGATCAATTTATTTTGACTAAGTGTTGAAATAGTTTGACTATTGGAATTTTGATGATGAAATGATGAATGGATAATCTATGCGTCTAATTGTTTTTGATGTAGGTGTATCGAAATCAGATTTCATAAGACTTGGTTCTAATGAGGTTCATTAGACCGATTTGGTATTAGATGCATGGTGTTAGATGTGCATTCTAATAGACTCGTAATTAGACGTGCAGTTTAACTTGTGGAGTTAGACGTGCAGTCTAATAGACTCGTAATTAGATGTGTAGTTTAACTCGTGGAGTTAAACGGGTAGTCTAATGGACTCGTAATTAGACGTGCAGTCTAACTCGTGGAGTTAGACGTGCAATCTAACTCGTGGAGTTAGACGTGCAGTCTAACTCGTGGAGTTAGACGTGCTGTCTAACTCGTGGAGTTAGACGTGCAATCTGATAGAATCGTAATTAGACGTGCAGTCTAACTCGTGGAGTTAGACGTGCAGTCTAATAGACTCGTAATTAGATGTGCAGTTTAACTCGTGGAGTTAGACGTGCAGTCTAATAAACTCGTAATTAGACGTGCAGTCTAACTCGTGGTGTTAGACGTGCAGTCTAATGGACTCGTAATTAGACGTTCAGCCTAACTCATGGAGTTAGACGTGCAATCTAATAGAACCATAATTAGATGTGCAGTCTAACTCCTTCAAACTAGTCTGATGTAGAACCGTAATTAGACGTGCAGTCTAACTCGTGGAGTTAGACATGCAGTCTAATGGAAAGAGAAAGTTAGACGTGCAGTCTAACTGGTGAAAGTTAGACGTGTAGTCTAACTTGTGAAAGTTAGACGAGCAGTCTAACTCCTTTAGATTAGTCTGAAGTGATTGTAATTAGACGTAAGTCTAATCCCAACAGAATAGGTGGTCTAATGAATTCTATTATTAGACGGAGATGTTTGATTTCATTAGACGAGGTCGTCTAATTGAAATATGTCTAATGCCTTGCTTAAGTAGTTGCTTGAAGCTAGCACCCTCTTACCCACGTGCTATAGCTGTATGCAACTCCTGCTCCACTTTCTAGTGAAGATCAGTGCGACATCCAGATGAAGCCAATCAACCAATGACACGTAAGAGAATTATCCTTCCCACTACTTGTTTTGCAAGTAAATCTCTAAAGAATATTCGGCGCACTACCTATTATGTACGGCCACAATCCTTGTATTCACAGTCTGCTGTGTACTATGGAGGCGTTCCAATGGAAGAGTGCCACGTATCATTATGAAGATTCGACCGTTGGTACCTGTTCATATTTAAAGATTCTTAAGGACAACAGACTATCTTTAGAAATCCTATTGCTTGTATTATAAGAAGAGTATTTGGAATTACTGTGAAATCAAGTTCTTGAGCATTCAAATTGTTAGCAACTTTCCTGATTGTACTGTGTGTTAATCAAGAGAAAGTTAGAATCAAAGCATCGTTTTAGCTGAGTGATATTCATCATAATGTAAGTTGAACAGAGTTTGTTCTGTTCAACAATGAGCTATTCGTGCAAACTGTATTTGATTCAAAGCATATTACAGTGAATCCTTCCGGTGGTTAGAAGAAAGGGTGACGTAGGAGAGTTTTCTCCGAACATCCATAAACAAACTGTTGTGTTGTTCATTTTTGTCATCTTCTCATTCTTGATCATAAGCTTCAGACCTAAGTAAACATTTCCGCACTTGATTCTGTTTAAAGTGTTTACAAGGGTTTGCGTAGAATAGAAAGTGAATCAAATCCCTAACAAGATTTCTTTCAAACTGTTTTTTATAATCCTTCATCAATCTCCAGACCCCCACCTGTCTCTATTGATAAAGTCGATCCTATCATAGCTTCACACATCAGAAAATTATTATTTTTCATGAAGCTATGGAACTTCTTATACCATTACCTTGGAGCCTGTTTCAAACCATACAGACTCTTCTAATGCTTACACACAAGCTCATCTTTTCCTTTGATTTAAAATCCTTCTGATTGTCGTATGTAAATCTCTTCATCTAAATCACAATGAAGAAAATCAATTTTGACATCCATTTGTTGAAGATGAAGGTCTTCTTTCACAACCAAACTCAAAATAGTTCTGATTGTCATCAGTTTAACTACTGAAAAGAAGATCTCATTGTAATCAATACCTTCTTTCTGCTGAAATCCTTCCATAACCAATCTTGCCTTGTACCTCATGGTTTTATTATGTTCTTCTTTAATCCCGAAGAATCATTTATTGTGAAGTGTTTTCTTTCCCTTTGGTAGCTCAGTGAGCTCCCAAGTCTGATTCAACGTCAAAGAGTCCATCTAATATTTTATCGTAGACTCCCACTTAACTGATTCATTAGATTGTATTGCTTCCTCATAGTAATCAGGTTCACCTCTATCAGTCAACAAGATATAGTTCAGAGATGGAGACCACCTCTCGACTGATTTTCAATTCCTTGACGATCTTCTCAACTAAATAACCGGTGTTTGCTGATTTTCATCTGGGTCCACGTTTTCAACGATTTCATCTTCAACAACAAACTGTTCTTCTTTGAAAGTCTGTATATGTTTAGCTAAAAATTCTCTCAAATCGACTATACTAGTCTCTTCCTACTTGGAATCACCATCTGATGTCTTCCCAACACAATCTTTGTAGAAAACCAGTTCATTGAAAATAATATTTATGCTACGAATGATCTTTCGATTTTAATTATCTCAGAAATGATAACGATATCACCATAACCAATTAAGAAACATTTATTAGACATTGGATCAAGTTTTATCCTATCACATTCATTAATATGAACATATGATAAACAACCAAATAATTTCAAATAAGAAAGGTTTACCTTTTTATTGCTCCAGACTTCTTCAGAAATTCTAAAATCAAGAGGAACAAAGGGTCCCCTGTTTATCAAATAGGTTGCAGTATTGATAGCTTCTGCCCAGAAGGATTTAGACAGCCCTGCATGTAATCTCATGCTTCTAGCACGCTTGTTTAATGTTTGATTCATTCGTTCAGCTACTCCATTCTCTTGAGGCGTTCAGGAAACAGTTTTCACCATACTAATTCCATTCACAACAGAATACTCTTTGAAATTTGAATTGATATATTCACCTCCGTTGTCGAATCTCAAACACTTAACCTTCAGATTTTTTTTTCAACCAAAGTCTTCCACTTCTTGAAAATAACAAATACTTCAGACTCGTGCTTCATAAATATACCCATACCTTTCTATTTGAATCATCTATAAACGTCACCTAGTATTGTGATCCGCCAATAGAAGAAACAGGTGTAGGTCCCCACACATCAGTGTGTACCAACTCTAGCATTTCTTTCTTGAGCTCCTTCCTAATATTTAAGAAAACTCACTCGTTTCTATTTTCTATGAATGCAGTTTTTACATAACTGATGTTCAACAGACTTCAGTTTTGGAATTTTTCCATTCTTCAAAAGATTTTTTTATCATTTTTCGCTCATATGGCCCAACCTGCAATTCCACAACTCACTGTTTTTCGAGTCATCAACTACAGCAATAATTGTTTCTCTACAAGTTAAAGTCGTGTATAACGTTTCAGTTTTGTGATCTCGAGCAACAACTATTGCTCCTTTAGTCAACTTCCACGCACCATTTCCACAACTAAAATCCTGACCTTCTTCATCAAGTTGTGTAACAGAAATCAGATTGCGCATTAAACCTAGAATGTATCTCAGCTTATTAATCTTCCAAACAAAAATATTTGTCATCTTCAATTAGATATCCCCATGCCAACAATATCCAGTGACTCACCATCTACTAGATAAACTTTCTCATAGTTTCTAGCCACATAATTCTCCATGAATTCTTTGTGGGAAGTGGTGTGGAAAGACGCTCCAGAGTCCAAAACCCATGAATCTATCGAACTATCAACAGACAAAAGTAACGCATTAGTGACAGTTTCTGTAACAACGTTGGCTGCATCATTTTTATCATCACTATTTCTCTTCGGTTCTTTGTAGTTCCTTTTCAAATGACCATGTTTACCACAATTCTAGCACTCAAATGTCCGCCCAGACTTGGACTGACTCCTCCTACTCCTCGACATAAATTTTCTCTTGCCTTGATTGAAATTTCTATCATTAATTATGTCCCCGTTTTCTACATTTAGAGTAGAACCTTTGAACGTTTCACAAAAATCAATTTTACGAACCTCTTCAGCAAGAATACAATCTTTAACTTCAACAAATTTCAGTATAGTATTTCCAACTGAATTGCTCATTATATCCCTCGTAGGTTCCCAATTATTTGGTAGAGATTCTAACAAAATCAGGCACTAACTTCATCCCCAAAATCAATCTCAATAGATAGAAATTGAATCACAATTGTATTTAATTCATTCTAATGAGTAGTGACAGAAGTACCATCAATCATTCTTAAGTAAAAGAGTCTTTTTATTAAGTGTACCTTGTTGTTAGTAGATTGTTTCTCATACATATCAGAAAGAGCTTTTATCAAACCCATGGTAGTCTTCTCTTTTGCTACATTGTGAGCAACCGTCTTGGTTAACGTAAATTGGACAACTCCCAAAACCTGTCTATCAAGGAGTTTCCATTCAGCTTCATCCATTTTCTCTAGTTTCTCACTCAAAGTAACATGAAGCTTATTTCCATAGAGATAATCTTCAATCTGAGTTCTCTAGAAGACATAATCTATCCCATCAAATCTTCCAATCCCATGTCCTATACTGTTCTCGTTTGCCATCGTTTCCAATGCTCAGATCTAGCCTAGTAGCTTTAATACCAGTTGTTAGGATTTGGATACTCCAAATCCGACTTACTTGAAACGATTTGTAAAAACGCAAGAAAGAAGAACACAAGAAGATACATATTTATAGTGGTTCACTCAAATTGAGCTACATCTACTTCAACTGCCACCAAATTTCACTATGAAGAAGAATAAGGAATACATAGTTTTTGCCTCACACTTTATCTCTCTAGAATTATGTCTAGTTTATGTAAACACTTAATAATCACATATTTATAGGGTAAACATCTAGATAATAAAATCTAGTTTATTATAAGTGTAGGCTTCATAACTCAACAACAAAGGCTGGCTACAGAAAACATCCAAAACCAAAATCTTCATTCTATTATATTCTCAACCAAAATCAAAAAGCAAAGTCACATTTATCTTTTTTAGGCGATATAGAGTGCATCTACGTAGACTTACACACGTCATCAAAATTGAAAACGGACAAAGGGTCGAAAAAACAGAATTGATGATCGGTAAAAATTCAATTAGTGAATCAAAGCCTCACAACAATCGATATAGTTTATTCATATACATCATAAAACTTAAGGGAAACATCACATCATATCCTAATTTGTTAGTTTATATTGATTCTCAAAAAACCCAATTACATTCCATTTTCACCAAATTGCACAATCGTCAACACAATTGTTTATAAACTATCAAAATAAGTTTCAAATCATGTTTAGATTAGTTTCATATCATCATCTTCAAACAAGAGCTGGAAGACGATGATCTAAGAATTTTGGAATTAAACTTCAAATTTAGACGAATTCTTATACGAATGAATGATCTAATTTGATTTTATCATAAAGTTCATAAATCATCACTAGATCATAAACAAACTTTGCAATTCATATAATGTACAACTATCAAAGATTTTTGAACTCAAATATATTTCAAACAATTTTAGTCGAGTTCATTGACTACATGACAATTTGACCCTTACCGTTTGCCCTTACGCCTTGACCGCCAATGTCAGCCCTTTGACGGTTCTCATCCTGTACTGACATAGTTTAAAGAGAATGAGTTAATTAATATTTGAAAGAGAAGGTGGATAGTTTGGAAAGATGGTTTGAAACATGGGTTGAACAAGAAATGGTTCACCGTTTGGTGCTGCTCTTTGGGGTTTCCGACTACATTCCTGCCAAATTATTTTTATTTTTGAAATTTTTTATTCATCCACAGTAAAATAAGTAAACCCAATATTAAAATAAAATGGTATATAAGTTTAGTCTATTTTCCTTAATTCCTTATCTGTAGTATTTTATTTAATTTTAAAAAAAATGTCTGTATTTTAACTAATACAAAAACCGGTTGATACAAGTTCATTCTTCAAATTGATTATTTTACTTTAAAACACGTACCATGAGCTTTACAAGGATTTTCACAAATAATTTTTTTGTTGAAAATATCTAAAAGTTATAAATTCGACGTAAAAGATTGAGTGCTTTTAAAAATATAAACTTTTAAATTTGGATATATATATTTATATTTTAATACTTTTTAGGACAATATATAGATATATTTATGATGATATAAAATATCTTATCGAAAATATAAAATACATTAAATGTTGTTTAATTGGAAATATTACTATTCGCAATAATTTAAATATATATAATTATATTAAAGATTTGTTAGGATAATATAATTACTATCCTTACCATCAAATATCTTTACTACTTTTTTAAATTTATTTAATTTTTCAGTACATGTTTATAATATGTTTAGAGATATACTCATATATATATATGATCTCTAACAAATATTTATCTATTATCTTATGACCTTTCAAATATAATGACATTTTACCTATTTCTAAATTAGATGTAAAATATATGGATCATGAACGGAACATCTGATCTGCTACATTAATTAATCTAAACATGGATAAGATGACCACTTCCCAATGTGAAAATTAAAAGGTGCCCAAAGTAATCCTATTTGTTTTGAATCTCACATTATCTCTAGATCAAGGTCGAAGTCAGAGAATCATCCATGTTACAATTTACAAATTTATCAGGCTAAAGAAATGCATGTGTCAGCATGAAATCTCGATATACATTTTAAAAGTAAAAACATTGTGAAACATAATGTTTTCCAAATGTTTAGTCTTATCTCACCTCACACAAATTTAGATTTGAAAGATTATTATCCAAGAACATTTTTTAAGTAGAAATATTCCAATTATTTTATTTGAAAAAGTTTTGTCATGTTCTTAGTAAGTTGCGTTAATTAAATTTAACTCTAAGATTGTAATATGCCTTGAAAGTTGTATTAGTTTTAACCCTATAAAAAGTGTTGCAATAATTTTAAAGTTTTGTTCATGAAATTGTAGTTAAAATATCCAATAATTGACTTTGTGTTGCAAATTTATTGTTCGATTTTTATTTCGACACTTTAATATTTCTGTTTTATTTTTTAAAATAGATTATCAAACACAATTTATTTTTGTTTATCCAAAAATAGATAACTTATGACTTAATTATTTAGAGATTTAAATATAAAACTTAATCACCAATTCAATATTTCAGTTCAATTATTTAGGCTTACTATAACCAAACAAAACGATAAGAAAACACCAAGAACTAACACATGAGTCTCAAAATTTCAAAATTTTATTTAGGCTTCTTATCCCATAAAAAAACTATAACCAAATACCAAGAACTTACATGTATTTCACAGTTGAATATTATACATGCTTACATCTTGAACATGCACAACTACTACTTAAACACTGGATGAAATCACAACCAATACAACCCGAAAGACAATCATTATTATTAGAGCATTGTGGCGATCCATTTATGATGGGCAAACCTTTCTTATGAATACAAAAGCAATATCCATTAATGCATAATGAATCATGACCACGACAAGGGTTATGACAATCATCATCTTTATGGCACTCTGGTTCAACAATTATTCTCTTAACTAATCCATTTGATGCATATGATTGTGTAATCAAGCCTGCATATATAAAAGAAAAAAATAAATATATTTGATATTATCAACATATAAATAAATAAAAAGTTTTATGGGATGAGATATATATACCTAACAAAATCATATTAACCAATAAAATCATCTTTAGAATAGTCTTCTCCATAATGAACTTTTGATGATGGACCACTAAAATCATAAGAATATAAAAATTGTTTGTTCTATACTTTGTTCTAGATGTGTTACAATATTTATAGTATATCTATGTTTATTGTTATTATCTTATGGCATGATTAATTTATGTAATTAAAACAATTATTTTTTTCATCTATTTTAGTAATCTAATCAAATATATTATGATGATATACAACAAAATCTATTGTTTTACTACTTTGTAAAATCATTCACACCTTATATATTATCATTCATTCTATTAATTTAAGAATAATATATATATATATATATATATATATATTAATTTTTAGGCCAATATATAGATATATTTATAATGATATAAATATCTTATAGAAAAATATAGAAATACATTAAATGCGGTTAATTGGAAATATTTATTATTAGCAAGAATTTAAATATATATAATTATATTAATGATTTGTTAGGACAATATACAGATCATACTATATCCTTACAATCAAATCTTTACTACTTTTTTAAATTTAATCAATTTTTCAGTACATGTTTATAATAATGATGTATATTATATGTAGAGATATACTCATCATCTCTAACATGTATTATTATTTTTTGACCTTTAAAATATAATGACATTATTAACATAATTCTAAATTATATGTAGAAATTCTAGGCCGTTTATCATTCTGAGCATAGATTTGATGACCACTTTTCAAATGTGAAAATCAAAAGTTGCCCAAAATAATTCAATTCTTTTGAATCACACATTATCAACTTGATCCGTCTTGTTGAATGCGTGAAAATAAATAATGTTACAATCTACAAACTTATACTGCAAAAGATATGTATCAACATGAAATCTCAACATTGATTTTAAAAGTAAAATCACTTAAAATAGAACAACGTTAAGAGTTAGCCTAAACATTTATGGGACATTTAGTCATATATTACCCCCTACAAAAAAAAAAAATTAGATTTGAAAGGAAATTATCCTAAAACATTTTTTAAGTAGAGTTACCTAAATAATTATTTTAATTGAAAAGGAGTGGTAATATTCTTAGTAAGTTGCATCAATTTAATTCAAACTTTAGACACTTATATTTTGCTTCTCAATTTATTTATAATAAAATACTTTAGAACCTATAAAATATTTTTTTATATTCATATACAAGCTTGTTGCATGAGAATTGAAAATAAAATTATTTTAGAAAAAATTTCTTATCAATTAGATCCCAAAATAATTAATTCCTGTACCTTTATTTTTATTTTTATTGATAATAAATATATCCAATGTTATAAATAAATAAAGAGGTTAAATAATAGATTAATTGAATTAAATATATATTTATATATATATATATATATATATATATATATTTAATTTTATGGTGTTTATTTTGTAGGTACTGAAGGAACAAGAAAATAAAATGAGTGTCGGCTATATTGCTCTCATCAAATACGACCGGAGGCAAAATGATCGCATGTAACTCGAGAGTCTTATGGTCCTAAATAGCCACTACGAGGATGGTCATAGCTTTCCTAATTTTCTCATTGAAAGACATTAGTGTGGAGAAGGACACAGTCAAATTGGTGCACGATGCGAAGATTGATGACTCATTGCTTATATAAAGGTATTCATACAACAAAAAAAAGGGAGACAGAGCCGGGAACCCATAATTCATTCCAAACAAGGGTTCACCTATTTCACTTTTGAGCTTGGTCGGAGTTTTTTTCTTCGTTTTATTTTGTGAGGTTTGAGCGAATAAATATTGTCTAGAATTGCTTCATAGGGCTGTTAGAAGTTGTGGTGAAAATTATAATCCTAAAATGAAAGAGAAATTATAGCAACTGTAGTGGAACACAGAAAAATATCGTAAAAGTAAGAAAGAACGAAAATAACGACACAAGAATCTTTCCCAGGTTCGAACCAATAAAGTTTTACGTCCTTCTTTTGAAAGATTGGTTCAATAAAGTTATAATAGGGAATACAAACTCTAACTCTCTCTGTTAGTTCCATGTTTTAGTCTCACACATTCTTCTCGTTTACAAAATATATATAAATATAGGTGTTTAGAATTCATAATTAGGGTAAAGATCATGTGATATCTTGACATCTCCGCCATGATATTATCCCGTGGCGATTTAGTTTACATTTACACAATAATACGATTTGATGGACATTTTCACCATTATTTGATTTCATGTCTTTTTGAATCAACAAATAATCGCACATATCTTCCTTCCCCTTTTTGTACCTAACATTGAGGCACACCAAATTGGGCCTCAAAACTCTAGGCCCAATTCCACAAATTTCCATCTTGCCTTTATGTCTATTGTCAAACGAATGACTCTCTTCACCAAGAACAATCTAGAACCGATCTTCCTACTTCTCCAATTACATTCCAACCTTTGTGACATGAATCAAGTTACAACATTTCCGAAACTTGATTCCCGTCACCACCTTCGTAGCCATATCTATGGGATTTTCATCTGTGTGAACCTTCTCCACAATTATCCTTCCACTCGCTATGACATCTCGAATGATGTGAAGTCGAATATCGATGTGCTTTGTGCGCTCGTGAAATATCGAGTTCTTGGACAAGTGTATGGCGCTTTGACTATTGCAAAAAAACTCCATTTTATCGTGTTTCGCCCCAAATTCACTCACATTAATCTTCAAACAAAGTGCCTCCTTGACTCCCTCTGTCACATCGATATAATTGGTCTTCGTTGTTGAAAGGGAAACTACGAATTATAATTGTGCCTTCCAACTTACCGAGCAACCAAATAGGGTAAACACATCCTCTCTTGTCCAAGTCACCTACAAAATCAGCATCAACATATCCTCTCAACTTAACATCACCTACATCCTCCCATTTAAAATAAAGACTGACATCTAAGGATCCCCCAACATAACGAAGAATCTACTTTGTCGTCTCCCAATGTTCTTTCCCTGCGTTCTTCATGAAACAACTAACAAGATTCATCGTGTGAGAAAAATCAGGTCGCGTACATACTGTATCAAACATTAGGCTCCCTACGATACTCGCATACGGGGTGTTTTCCATTCTCATATTTTCCTCATCGGTACTCGGTGATATCTTTGAGGTGAGCTTGAAATAACTATCTAATATCGTTTGAACTGTTTAAGCGTTAGACATCCCAAACTTGGCAACCACTTTTCGAAGGTAGTCGCTTTGAGACACGAATAAAGAGTCTTTCTCTCGATCCCTCTCAGTCACCCACCCAAAATTTTCTTTGTCGGTCTCATATCCTTCGTCTCGAACTCACTCCTTATAAAACTCTTGACCTTTCGAATCTCTTCTTATTTCCCGATGCAATCAACATATCATCCATGTATAACAATAAGAAGACCCCACAACCATCAACTAACTTGACATAGACACAACTATCGAAATTGCTCCTCACAAAATCATTACGAACCATGAACTCATTAAAGCAAATACCATTGTCTTGGGGATTGTTACAATAAGGAGACATACATTTCCTTCGTCATTGGGTTTGACGAACCCCCCGGGTTGCATCATAAAGATCTTCTCCTCCAAGTTCCCATTAAGAAATGTCGTCTTCACATCCATTTGCTCGAGCTCCAAGTCAAACTAATTCACCAGAGGGAGAAACACATGAATGGACATGTTCTTCACGGGAGTAAATATCGTTAAAGTTGACCCTTTCGTGTTTTGTGAAGACCTTGACTTATTAGTACCCTTACACCTTCTTTGAACTTGAACACCCACTTTGAACCAACCACCGTCTCATTCTTGAGTTTGTCCACCAATTTCCAAGTCACATTTTTGTCAAGTGATTCCATCTGCTCCGCCAGAGAATGCTTTCATGTAGTTCTCTCCTTGCTCTCCATTTCTTCTCTAAACTCTGAATTTTGTACCTCATTTACCACAAGGAATACAAAGGCCATCAAATTGGAGCAGCTAAATCTCTCTAGAGCTCGGGTTGTCCTACGGTGTCTATCTCGCGCTAACTGGTAGGAGATAAGGTTCTCTTTTGGATTTGTACCTCCCTCCTCTACCTAACCGTCTATTTCATCCTCTTCACTAGCCTCCCATGTATTTATCGATTCTTTAGTAATCCCTTCTAGGAACTCCAAATCAAATTCGGCCCTCTCTTTAGCGACTTCGCCAACTTCGATTGACTGTGTTGCTCCATAATAGGACTTGGTTTCCCTAAAGACCACGTCACACTTAATGATGCACTTGGTCTTCTCACCGTCATTGTAAAACAGTTTCCAACCCTTTACTCCATCAGGGTATCCAATAAATATACACTTCTTTGCTCTTAGATCAAGATTTTCATCACGTTGGTGCATGTAAGCCACACACCCAAATACCTTCAGGTTTTCGAGTTTTGGAGGAGCGTCGTTCCAATTCCGTCAATGGACATCTATTGATAAAATAATCCGTAGTGTTAACCGCCTCACCCCAAAACCGCTTAAGTAGACCGACCTCAATATACACCGAACACGCTTAAGTAGTGTGATAGGATCGACTTTATCAATAGAGACGGGGGTCTGGCTAATGATGAAGGTTTATGAAAAACGGTTTGATAGAAATCCTGTTAGGGATTAATATCTCTTTCTATTCTACGCAAACTTGTGTAAACACTTAACACAGATTCAAGGCAGAATTGTTTACTTGGGTTTGAAGCACAAGATGAAATATGAAAAGATGTTAGAAAATAAGAACACAACAGTTTGTTTATGATTGTTCGGAGAAACTCTCCTACGTCACCCCTTCTTCCAACCACCGGAAGGTTTCACTATATGATGAGAATCAAATACAGTTTACACACACACATAGCTCACTATTGAACATAACACTTTCTGTTCAATTACAAGAATATGAAGAATATCATTCAGCTAATGGTATTTTGTTTCTAGCTCTCTCTCTCGATTCACACATAGTACAATCATAAAGAAGCTTCACAAAAAAAATTCAGTAAGCAAGATGATTGAGTAGTCTCTCTCTGCAAAATCAGAATGCTTATTCGTAAGATTGGTTAAGGCTTGTTGTCCGTTGTCCTTAGGGTTGCTTAAGTACTGAGAAGGGACTAACTGTCGAATCTTCAAGAATGATACGTGACACTCTCCCATTGGAAAGCCTCCATTGTACACAGCAGGTTCTGAGCACAAAGATCGTCGCCGTACCGAACTAGTAGTGCGCCGAATATTCTATCAGAGATGTACCTGCAAAATGGGTAATGTGAGGAAAATTCTCTTACGTGGCATTCCTTGATTGTATGCATATAGCTGTTGTACTAATCTTCACAAGAACGTGGAGCAGGAGTAGGGTACAGCTATAGCACGTGGATAAGAGAGATGCTAGATTCAAGCGTACTGCTTGAAAAGAGCATTAACGTATTTCAGTTAAACGGATTTGAGAAAATCAGTCTAATGACATAAGTCAACTCCTTCTAATGAAAAACATCTATTAGACCGCCTGGTCTAATATAATTAGACTCGCGTCTAATTACAATAACCATTAGACGGGTACGTCTAACTCCACTAAGTTAAACTGCCACATCTAATTCCGGTTCTACCTCAGACTTGTCTAAAGGAGTTAGACTCACGTCTAAATTTCACTAATTAGACAACCTGTCTAATTATAATAACCATTAGACCGTCACGTCTAACTCCACTGAGTTAGACTGCCACGTCTATTTCCGGTTCTACCTCAGACTTGTCTGAAGGAGTTAGACTCACGTCTAACTTTCATTAATTAGACAACCTGTCTAATTATATTAACCATTAGACCGGCACGTCTAACTCCACTGAGTTATACTGCCACGTCTAATTCCGGTTCTACCTCAGACTTGTCTGAAGGAGTTAGACTCACGTCTAACTTTCACCAATTAGACTATCCGTCTAATTCCGCGTATTCATTAGACCATCCGTCTAATTCTTTACGTCTATTAGACTTACACGTCTAACTCCGATGAGTTAGACTGTACGTCTAATTCTATTAAACTCACGTCTAATTCCATTAGACTTACGTCTAATTTACACGTCTATTAGATTGCATGTCTAACTTCTTTGAGTTAGACTGTGCGTCTAATTCTATTAGACTTGCGTCTAATTTTATACGGAATGAAGATCAAAATTGGTGTAATGACCCTCATTAAATCCAAGTCTAATAACATGTTGTCTTAATACACCTGTATCAAAACTCATAAATTATTTCATCATCAAAATATCAGTGGGTAAATTATTTCAACACTTAGTCAAAATAATTTGACCTAACAATTTCCCCCTTTTTGATGAAGAAATTGCAAACTTGCATACACATAACAAGACACGCATTCATCCAATAAATAAACAAACAGACAATATGCAAGTAATCATTCAAAAACATCCATGTTAATCACATATGAGTGTTTTCAGAAGAAACACTCAAAACATTGTTCAATGTAACTATGATCAGTTTACCAAAAACATTTTGAAAACATTCAAAATAACTACAAAAAGACATTTAATCATTAGTCTTCTTCTACTTCCTGGTCATAACTTCTGGACGGGATAGACTTCAACCTAAGATGTCTCTAAGACTGCAGTTAGAGGGGAGTTGGAGTCTTCACTTTTTCATTTCTTAGACTTGAGCGTTTCCACCCTTTGAATATAATCTACCACTTTCTGGTAGTTCAGGATCTTAGAAGGTAGGGGGAACTCTTACCAGGTTCGTTCAGACGATGACAGAGAAAAGAACTAAGGGGACCGTCAAAACCGAAGATCTTCTTTCTAGCTACAACCATTTTGACAAGATTCCCGAAGAGGAAGCTTGTCCAGTTCACCGGAACACCTCTGGTGATAGCCACCATTATCTGAAAGACCTTCATACAATACTTGTAGGAGGTTTCTTTAGACAAAAGGGATTTAGAAATGATATCACTTAGAAGAGCATATTCAACCTTCAGAAGGTTTTTCTTTCCATGAATATCTACTTCAGGGGAATCAGAAAAGACTTTTATCATCGAAATCATGAGGTTAGGGTGAGTGGTAGAGAAATCATCAATACCTTCTGTTGGGAGATGGAAAAACTTACCAAAAGATTCTTCTGTGAGCCATACCATCTGGCCCATTACGGCACCAGCAATAACATTATCTTGATAGAAGCTAGCGGTTTGGAAGAATTCGTTGACAAGTTGTTCATGATAGGTTTCATGAAGGGTGAGGAATCTTCTCAGCCCTGAAGCTTTTAGAGAATCGAACATCCTTCGCATGCCCAGAGATTCAAGTGTGGAAACGGATTGAAAGTCCACTTGAATCGATTTTGGTCGGAAAGGCAACATTTTGATTTGATGAACAAGGGTTTGAGAGATTTACAGGATTCGACTTCTAAAGAGAGAAAGAGGGATTTCAAGGATCTTCTATCTTTTAGAGTGAATAAACTTATTGATACCTGGGTTTTAATCATGAAGAAGAATACTAATAATTGCTCCTACCGTCAAGAATTTAAAATGACAGTTCCCAATAAACAGTATTTAATGTTAGCATGAAATAAAACGTCTAATACTAAGTGTACAAGCAAAAGATGTCAGAAATATTAGTCATTTCTTGCATATTGAGAGACACGTGTCTTCAATTCTTTTGAGGAATGACTGATTTATTTTTCGGCGGGAAAGAGAACTTAAATAGACATCATTAAAGGACAGCTTTCCTAAATGCTAGAAGATGAAAAGTCTAATTACACCAGTAGTTAGACGTTTTATTCTCCTTTTCACATTTTCAACTTCTTTTTGAAAATCAGTCTATTAGACGTGTACGTCTAATTATGCTATAACAGCACGTGAGACACGCGTGTCTGATTAGAAGTGAGCATCATCTTGCTCATGACGTAAAAACGTCTAACGTCTATTAGACGTGTCCGTCTAATAGATGCATCCGTCTAACCAAGCAGGTTAAAATAACCAAGACAATGATTTCATATAAAGATGAAACTGCTAAGGGAGATGTTCGTCTAAGTAGCTATGTTTCTCAAACTCTAAATCCTTAGGACAAGTTAAGACCTCCGTCTTTCATATCTGTTCAGTTTTGTTTTGAGCAATACATTCCCCCTCAATTTATTCACATAATTACGTCAATCAAGGTCAACAAGACCTAGCATGTTTCTAAAATGAGAAAACTTAGCTTCAGGCAGAGGTTTCGTGAAAATGTCTGCAGTTTGTTGATCTATAGGAACATGTTCAAGACGGATTTGCTTCTGATTGACGTGTTCTCGGATGAAATGATGCCTGATTTCAATATGCTTTGTCCGAGAATGCAGAACAGGATTGTAGGATATTGCGATGGCACTTGTGTTGTCGCAGAAAATTGGAGATTTATCAGCCTCAATCCCATAGTCTCTGAGCTGTTGTTGAATCCACAAAACTTGAGAGCAACAACTACCAGCTGCAAGATACTCTACTTCAGCTGTAGAAGTTGCCACAGAAGTCTGCTTCTTGCTGAACCATGTGATTAGACGATCTCCAAGGAACTGACAAGTTCCAATAGTGCTTTTTCTATCAATTTTGCATCCTGCATAATCTGCATCTGAGAAACTAATTAAATTAAAACTAGAATCCTTCGGATACCACAGTCCTACATTTTGAGTTCCCTTCAAGTATTAAAGAATACGTTTAGCAGCGGTAAAATGAGAGAGTTTAGGATTAGCCTGAAATCTGCCACAGACACCAACAACAAATTGAATGTCTGGCCTGCTAGCTGTTACATATAGCAAGGAACCGACGAGTCCTCTATATGCTGTAACATCTACACTTTGGCCACCTTCATCCTTGTCCAATTTAGCTGAAGAGCTCATTGGAGTATCTGCTGCAGAACAGTTCTCCAAACCAAATTTCTTTAGCAATTCTTTGATGTATTTGGCTTGGTTGATGAGAGTTCCGTTTTCTAGCTGAAGGATTTGAAGCCCAAGGAAGAATGTAAGTTCTCCCATCATGCTCATTTCAAACCTATCCTGCATCAGCTTGGAAAATTTCTCACACAGTTTGGGGTTAGTTGACCCAAAGATAATGTCATCAACATATATCTGAACAAGTAATATATGGGAATCTTTAGCAAATCTAAACAGGGTTTTATCCACTGTTCCAACAACAAAATCATGATCAAATAAGAAATTGGTTAAGGTGTCATACCAAGCTCTAGGAGCTTGTTTTAGACCATACAATGCTTTGTTAAGCCTATAAAAATGATTAGGTAAAACATGATCTACGAAACCAAGGGTTGCTCAACATATACTTCTTCATTTAATTTTCCGTTTAAAATTGCACTTTTCACATCCATTTGAAAAAATTTAAAATTCTTAAATGATGCATATGCTAGGAAGATTCTGATTGCCTCTAGTCTTGCAACCGGTGCAAAAAACTCATCAAAATCAATACCTTCCTCTTGTTTGTATCCTTGAGCAACTAAACGAGCCTTGTTTCTAATGACTAGGCCATCTTTACTAAGCTTGTTTCTAAAAACCCATCTTTTTCCTATAACTGACTTATCAGTTGGTCTAGGAGTAAGATACCATATTTTATTTCTATCAAATTGGTTTAACTCCTCTTGCATAGCATTGATCCAATCTGGATCAACTATAGCTTCACCAATTTTCTTTGGTTCAATTTGAGAAATAAATGCAGAATTGACCATTTCATCCATCAACTGACGTCTTGTCCTTCGAGGAGAAAAAGGGTTACCAATTATCAGTTCTGGTGGATGATTTCTGTTCCATCTGAAGTTGGAACCAAGGGGATTGGTCATCTGAACCGGTGACACCGCGGCATCCAAACTCTCAACATCTTGTTGAACAGGAGTTTGTACATCTGGTTGAGCTTCAACCGGATCAGCCACAGGATCAGATAGAGCCATCCGCTTGTCCAAGGTTTCTTCTTCTTCACTTACATACTCAATACTAGCCGCTTGTAGTCTGTCAGCATCATCAATGGGTTCTTTGGATTTGCTCTCAACAGGCTCATCAAAAATTACATGAAGGGATTCTTCAACAGTCTGTTCTTTTGTGGTATTCTCTGTAAGCCTTGCTTACTGATGAGTATCCCAACATGAATCCTTCATCTGCTTTAGCGTTAAAAGCAGTCAAATAAACCTTTCCATTATTATGGATAAAACATTTACACCCAAAAATCTTAAAGTAAGAAACTGTGGGAATTCTCCCATAATACAGTTCATAGGGAGTTTTATCAAAACGTTTGTTGATTATTGACCGGTTTTGAGTATAACAAGTAGTACTAATGGCTTCCGCCCAGAACCTCTAAGGAACATCTGATTCAGCAAGCATAGTTCTCGCTGCTTCCTTTAGAGTTCACACTCTTCTCTCAGCAATGCCGTTTTGCTGTGGAGTTCTGCCACTAGACAACTCGTGCCTAATCCCAGTCTCCTCAAGATAAGATGATAGATATCTGTTAGTGAATTCAGTTCCCTAATCACTTCTGATACATGTGATATTTAGAGATTTCTGATTCTGAATTTCTCTAAATATCCTAATCAAATTTTCAGCAGTTTTATCTTTTGATGGTAAAAATGCAACCCATGTAAAACGTGAAAAGTCATCAATAACAATTAAGACAAATCTCATTCCTCCTACACTTTTTACAGGAATTGGACCAAAAAGATCCATATGTAAAAGTTCTAGGATACGGTTGGATTGTGATTTCCCTTTGCTTTTGAACGATGATTTGCCATGTTTGCCTAACTGGCAAGTAGTGCAAATCTTGTCCTTTGAGAATTGAAGGCTGGGTAAACCAATAACTAAATTTTTTGAACAAATGTTATTGATGGTTTTAAAATTCAAGTGGTTCAAATGTTTATGACATAACCATTTCTGGTCATTTTTGGCAATCATGCACATGGGATCAGATGTTTCTTTTTGCCAATTCATTTTATATGAGTTTCCTACTCTACTTCCAGTTAATAAAATGTTTCCATCTTGTTCTTTAAATAAACATGCATGAGTTTGAAAATCTACTGACAAACCATTATCACATAGTTGACTGATACTGATTATATTATAACACAAGTTGTCAACTAGCAGCACATCATTAATGGTTAGGTTACCATGGATAATCTTACCCTTCTTGTTGTCACCAAATGTGATCTTAGGCCCAGAGCAGTCTGATATATCAGTGAGAAGCCGTCTGTTTCCAGTCATATGCCTAGAACATCCGCTATCAAGATACCATACATATTCCTCCAGTCCTTCATTTATTTGTACCTACATAAATAGATATTTACAATCTTTTGGTACCCACCTTTAATTGGGTCGTCGATCAATCAGTCCCTTAGGAATCCATATTTGAGTTATTCTAATGGATTTCTATTTTGTGTTGTGATTAATGCATAAGTTTTTGACTTAGCAGATGACTTCCTACTAGCCACTGATCCTTTAGCTTTTGAAGAAGATTTTCTTTTAAAACTCTTTGACATTGAGTCAGGTTTTAGGTTACCAGACTTATTAGCCTTTTCAAGCTTATTCTTAAGCCAGCTAACGGTTTGTGGAACATAAACTATTTCATTTTTAAAAGCCACTTATTCATGAATAGGATCAGATTCAATGTCAGTCATGCTTCCTTTGACAAAACTTATTGGCTTAAGTTTGTCATTTGGCTTTGACTTTTTGTAGGACAGGTTAGGATCATTGCTATCAAATCCCAATCCGGATCTAGATCCAGCAGGTTTCAACATGCTGATCTGATATCTGACAGCATCACTAGACCTTGTCCATGCACTGACCATGTAGTTCAGTCTCTTGTTTTCAGATGAAAGAGTTTGAATCTGTTCATTGAGCATCTCATTCTCAGATGAGATCTCTGTTAAGTTTTCATCAAAAACATTTGATTCGGGTTCTTGCTTTGAAAAGTGAATAGTTGATTCATATTTAACTTTCATTTCATAAAAAGAGTCAGCTAACTTTTTGTACTCAATAGCCATTTCATTGAGTGCATTAGTTAACTCCTCGTTTGTAAATTCTGATGCAGAGATATTATTTACCTTAGATTGGTCATCTGCCATCAGGCATGTTACAACTTTATTCTCTTTTTCGGTGGGAGACTCCTCAGTATTACTGTCAGCCCATCAGGATTTGTTCTGACTACAAATGAATGCGTTCTGGTTTTTCTTTGCTTGAGGGCTCACTCCAGAGATCTGGCTGAGCTTATCCCATATTTATTTTGCATTGGAACAGGACTTAATCTCACAGAACATCTTCGTGTTGAGAGACTGGAACAGAAAGTTCTTAGCAACATTATCTAGGTTGTTGGTCACTTTATCTTTAGTGGTCCACTCACTTCTTGGCTTTGAGATCTTTATGGGACCATTGGTGATAACACTCCACATATCATAGTCAATAGCAGCCAAGTGAGCTTGCATTCTTACCATCCACACATCATAGTTGTCCTTTGAAAAAAGAGGTATTTTATTGATGCAAGACATGCTTTGGGTACTTGATGCTTGAGAATAGAAACAAGGCTCTGATACCAATCGATAGGATCAGCTTTATCAATAGAGACGGGGGTCTGCCTAATGATGAAGGCTTATGAAAAACGGTTTGATAGAAATCCTGTTAGGGATTAATATCTCTTTCTATTCTACGCAAACTTGTGTAAACACTTGACACAGATTTAAGGCGGAATTGTTTACATGAGTTTGAAGAACAAGATGAAATATGAGAAGATGATAGAAAAGAAGAACACGGCATTTTGTTTATGGATGTTCGGAGAAACTCTCCTACGTCACCCCTTTTTCCAACCACCGGAAGGATTCACTATATGATGAGAATCAAATATAGTTTACACACACATTTAGCTCTCTATTGAATAGAATACTTTCTGTTCAATTACAATAAGATCAAGAATATCACTCAGCTAATGGTGTTTTGATTCTAGCTCTCTCTCTCGATTCACACACAGTACAATCATAAAGAAGCTTCACAAAATAAATTCAGTAAGCAAGATGATTGAGTAGTCTCTCTCTGTAAAATCAGAATGCTTGTTCAAAAGATTGGTTAAGGCCTGTTGTCCGTTGTCCTTAGGGTTTCTTAAGTACTGAGCATGGACTAACGGTCGAATCTTCAAGAATGATACGTGGCACTCTTCCATTGGAAAGCCTCCATTGTGCACAGCAGGTTCTGAGCACAAGGATCGTGGCCGTACCGAACTGGTAGTGCGCCGAATATTCCATCAGATATGTACCTGCAAAATGGGTAATGTGAGGAAAATTCTCTTACGTGGCATTCCTTAATTGGATGCATATAGTTGTTGTACTAATCTTCACAAGAACGTGGAGCAGGAGTAGGGTACAGCTATAGCACGTGGATAGGAGAGATGCTAGATTCAAGCGTACTGCTGGAACAGAGCATTAGACGTATTTCAGTTAGACGGATTTGAGAAAATTAGTCTAATGAAATAAGTCAACTCCTTCTAATGAAAAACGTCTATTAGACCGCCTGGTCTAATATAATTAGACCGCCTGGTCTAATATAATTAGACTCGCGTCTAATTACAATAACCATTAGACGGGTACGTCTAACTCCACTAAGTTAGAATGCCACGTCTAATTCCGGTTCTACCTCAGAATTGTCTGAAGGAGTTAGACTCACGTCTAACTTTCACTAATTAGGCAACCCGTCTAATTATAATAACCATTAGACCGACACGTCTAACTCCACTGAGTTAGACTGCCACGTCTAATTCCGGTTCTACCTCAGACTTGTCTGAAGGAGTTAGACTCACGTCTAACTTTCACCAATTAGACTATCCGTCTAATTCCGCGTATTCATTAGACCATCCGTCTAATTATTTACGTCTATTAGACTTACACGTCTAACTCCGATGAGTTAGACTGTACGTCTAATTCTATTATACTCACGTCTAATTCCGTGTATTCATTAGACCATCTGTCTAATTGTTTACACATCTATTATACTTACACGTCTAACTCCGATGAGTTAGACTGTACGTCTAATTCTATTAGACTCACGTCTAATTCCGTGTATTTATTAGACCATCCATCTAATTCTTTACACATCTATAAGACTTACACGTCTAACTCCGATGAGTTAGACTGTACGTCTAATTCTATTAGACTTACGTCTAAATCCGTGTATTCATTAGACCATCCGTCTAATTCTTTACACATCTATTAGACTTACACGTCTAACTCCGATGAGTTAGACTGTACGTCTAATTCCATTAGACTCACGTCTAATTATATTAGACTTACGTCTAATTTACACGCCTATTAGACTGCACGTCTAACTCCTTTGAATTAGATTGTGCGTCTAATTCTATTAGACTTGCGTCTAATTTTATATGGAATAAAGATCAAAATCGGTCTAATGACCCTCATTAAATCCAAGTCTAATAACATGTTGTCTTAATACACCTGTATCAAAACTCATAAATTATTTCATCATAAAAATATCAGTGGGTAAATTTTTTCAACAATTAGTCAAAATAATTTGACCCAACATAGTGTTATGTTAATTCGATCCACCAAGCCATTCTGTTACGGTGTCTGATAGGATCGGCTTTATCAATAGAGACAGGGGTCTGGCGATTGATGAATGTTTATGAAAAACGGTTTGAAAGAAATCTTGTTAGGGATTTAATTCACTTTCTATTCTACGCAAACCCTTGTAAACATTTGAAACAGAATCAATGCAGAATTGTTTACTTAGGTTTGAAGCTCAAGATGAAGAATGTGAAGATGACATAAATGAAAAGACACAGCAGTTTGTTAATGGATGTTCGGAGCAAACTCTCCTACGTCACCCATTCTTCCAACCACCAGAAGGATTCACTATTATATGTTTCTCATCACAGATTCCTTGATCATCTATATTGAAAGAGATTTTTTTCATTTAAAGACACATATTCATTTATCGATAAATATTATATTTCAAAAAATTATAAATCTCAACTTCAATAGTAGATGTCATGTTTTTTTTTGTATCTTTGGTCTAAGATATTTGTTTTTCTCTCTTCAATATTTTTATTTTGATTTTTCTGATGTCATGTTTGATTTCGTTTTGCTTAATCAATTCATATTTTTAATATATTATGAATTATTTTAAAAAATATTATGTTATATTAGTTTTTGTGAAAATGTTTTTAGCTCGGGTAGATCTGAAATCCTAGCTCCTCCCTTGGCCGAGCCATTCCGTGTCGTTCCATGCCAACGGGCTGGACCGGACCGTATAACAACCTCGTGAGGAATCTAAAAAGAAGCTATAAAATATAATAGCGGAATATTAGCAAAGTATTTTAAGAACTTTAATTTCATGTGAGGGATAAACTCATTAAAAAGTGGATCACTTTTATATTTTTGAAAATTAATTTCCATTCTGATTATAGTTCGAAAAGCTTTATGACATGTAGGTGTATAAATAGTTGATAAAATATTAGTTGTATCGAAAAAAACTTATTAAAAGATTGGGTTTCATCAACGATTTGGAGTTCATCATCTTCATCCTCTTGATGATGAAATGGTGAGACATCTTTATGTTGGAATGATTTCCAATATTTGGGTACATATATTATTTAATAATTGTATATTAGTTGTTACCATAATAAAGATTAAAGCCCAATTAAAGTGAACTATTAAAGTATAAAAGTTATGGGCTTATTTAGACATCTATAATAAATATGGGGACATATTTGTGTAGAAGCAAAAATATCATTTATTATTTCGTTGATGGGCCGAATAATAAATGACTATATTAGGGCTAGGTCCCCAACCCATATAGATAGTCTACCTAATTTGTTTCTCTTATCGAACAATAAGGTTTTAGGTTCATCTCTCAAGAACACTAAAGGGCTATCGATATAGGGTTGGAAGACTTAAATCTCACCCACATCAAACAATCTGATCCAGGTCCAGATATAGAACAAGAAGATCCACATTCCGATCCAGGTCCAGATTCAGTACAAAAAGATCCAAGATTTAAAGAAGATCAAGAAGAATAGAATAACGAAGAACGACTTAATGGACCGTTCTTCATTCAAGATCCAGGTATGTTTCCGCAATTATAGTTTATCTCAATTTATCGACATAGAGTATATAGATTATAGACATAAGGATTAAAAATTTAGATTAAAGAAACTAACACTTCAATGACATGTCTTCTTCGTCGTGCCCCTGTTGCATCGCTAGAAAAAGAACTTTCAAAATTTTCCATTAGTGATTAGTAGAAAAAAACATAAATTAATGAGAAATGATAATTAAATGTTACAACTTGAGAGAGAAGATCAATTAATGAGATTGAGCCGTTGAGAATAGATAATTAAGAGAGAGAAGAATAGGTGATTTGAAAATGAAGAGAAATATTCAATTTATAGAGTCGGTAGAAATACGACGTTTAATTGTTACCCTTTTTTTACTTTTTCTATAAATGTTACCATTTTTTGTTACCGTTTTTTGTCTTTATATTTATTAATGTGCCATGTCGGGCTGTGGTTTGGGTCGGGCCAGGTTGTGGGTCAAGTCGTGTCATGGGCTATTAGAGGGCCGGACCGAGCCGAGCCTATGGGCTAAATAAATCAAACCCAGTCCAACCCATGATATGTTATCGTGCTGACCCGTGGCATGTCAAAACTCGTCGTGTCGGGCCGGGCCAGCCCAGCCCACTACTGACCTCTAGACTACTCGAGCAACATCAACACCAATCCGAGTAGATGAGTAGTGAGATCTCTTAAATTGAAAACCAAGGCCTTGTTCGGTTAGGGTTATTTAAATAACCCAACCCACTCAAACATCTTTTCAATTCTCTCTCATCAATCAAATCACTTAATTCAATAACCAAAATACTAAAATACCTTCTATTTTAAATTACTATTTATTATTTTATTATTATATATCAATACCCACTGGTAAAAAAATCGACCTTTATCTACAGTTTTTACCGAATGTTTTATAAAACTCTCCTAAATGATCCCGAGAGGAACAAATCTTTCGGTATTAAAAATAGATTCCGAGAGGAGTGTAAAACATTCGGGTTTACTAATTAGTACCGAAAGTTCTTTGTAGAACTTTCGGTTTTGACTTTCCCAAAAAACCAAAAATAATTCTAAGTGTTGGAGGAGAGTTAATTGCTAAGGTTTTTAAAAAAACTTTCGGTTTTACCTTTCCTGAATTTTTTAATTACGAAAGTTTCCCAATAAACCTTCGGTTTTGACTCATCCCAAAAAACATGAAAAATAATTCTAAGTTTGGTGATGGTTAATTCCGAAGGTTTTTCAATAAACTTTCGGAAATACCTTTTCTGAAATTCTTAATTGCGAAGGTTTTCCAATAAACCTTCGGTTTTGCTTCACCCCAAAACAATTAAAAATAATTCTAAGTTCGGTAATGGATATTTCCGAAGTTTTTCAATAAACCTTCGGTTTTTACTAATATCAAAACCGAAAGTAATATGAAAACCTTTGGTAACTACCTTTAAAAATTCAACCCTAACCCTTCTCTTTTTCATTCCACCTCTCTCCTTTCTCTCTCTTCCGCTCGCGCCGCAGCCGCCTCCGCCGCTTCACTTCTTCTTCTCGCCGTCAATCCATGTTAGATTTATTTTGTTTTGTTAATTATTAGATTTAGATTTGTTATCGGTTAGTTTTATATTATCTAGATTTAGGCTAGTTTAGTTTATTTGTTTGGTAGTTTTTTTAGATTTGTTATTGTTTAGATTAGATTTATGTTAGTTTATATTATATTTTGTTTGTTAAATATATATATATATATATGATTTTGTTAGATTTTGTTAAATATATGATATATTTTTGTTATTGTGTTTGATTTAAGTTATAATAGATTTGGATTATGGTTATTTTGTTTGATTAATATATATGAAATGCATTTAGGATGAGTGAATCATGGAAAAGTATTCGGCAGACACAAGAAAAATTGTCCTGACAATACCAGAATTTGATAGCAGCATCAAAATCTGCGAAAGAGGCGAGCAACTAGCGTTGGAATTGGAGCAAATCCGATTGAGGGACGCGGAAAGAGGTTAATTGGTTACTGAACTAAAAGCGGATAATGCTAAAATCAAGCAAAAACTGGAGAATCTCGAACAACAAGTTAATTATTTTAAGAAGCTTAATCAACCACCCTTTTTCCCCCTTCATCTTCTAATTAGTAGATTTTAGTGTTAAATTTATTATGAGTAATCTTTTTCGTTCGAAGTGATGTAAGATTTGGTGTGTTTTGAATTATGATTTATTATTATCTTTTGGTTTATTATTGTTGTTTATGAATTTTTTCCTTTATTAATGGGTTATTTGAGAAAATTAAATAATTATATGTTTGATTTAATAAAAAAAATATGGTAATTGCGAAAGGTATTCAAAGAACTCTCGCTTTTAATTGTTAATTGCGAAAGCTTTATTCAAAAACTCTCGACTTTTGACCCTTCCCCCAAAAAATTGGAAATTTTTCTAAGTGTTGGGAAGGGGTATTTGCGAAAGTTTTCAAATAAACCTTCAATTTTAACCCATCCCCCAAAAAATTGAAAATTTTTCTAAGTGTTGGGAAGGGGTATTTGCGAAAGTTTTCAAATAAACCTTCACTTTTGACCCATCCCCCAAAAAATTGAAAATTTTTCTAAGTATTGGGAAAGGTATTTGCGAAAGTTTTCAAATAAACCTTCACTTTTGACCCATCCCCAAAAAAATTGAAAATTTTTCTAATTGTTGGGAAGGGGTATTTGCGAAAGTTTATTTGAAAACTTTCGCTTTTGACCCTTCCCCAAAAATATTGAAAACTTTTTAAGTGTTGGGATGGGGTATTTGCGAAAGTTTATTTGAAAACTTTCGCGTTTGACCCTTCCCCAAAAAATTTTTAAAAATTTCTATGTGTTGGGAAGGGTCAAAAGAGAAAGTTTATTTGAAAACTTTCGCTTTTTACCCTTCCCCAAAAATATTGAAAAAATTTTCTATGTGTTGGGAAGGGTCAAAAACGAAAGTTTATAAGAAAACTTTTGCTTTTGACCCTTTTCCAAAAAAATTGAAATTTTTTCTAAGTGTTGGGAAGGGTCAAAAGCGAAAGTTTATTTGAAAACATTCGCTTTTGACCCTTCCCCAAAAATATTGAAAATTTTTCTAAATTTTTCTAAGTGTTGGGAATGGTCAAAATCGAAAGTTTATTTGAAAACTTTCGCTTTTGAACATTCTCCAATAAAATTGAAATTTTTTCTAAGTGTTGGGAAGGGATATTTGCGAATGTTTTCAAATAAACCTTCGCTTTTGACCTTTCCCCAAAAAAATTGAAATTTTTTCAAAGTGTTGGGAAGGAGTATTTGCAAAATTTTAGTTGAAAACATTCGCTTTTGACCCTTCTCCAAAAAAATTGAAAATTTTTCTAAGTGTTGGCAAGGGGTATTTGCGAAAGTTTATTTGAAAACTTTCGCTTTTGACCCTTTTCCAAAAAAATTGGAAAATTTTCTAAATGTTTGGAAGGGGTATTTGCATATGCTTTCAAATAAACCTTCGATTTTGAACATTTCCCAAAAAAATTGAAAATTTTTCTAAGTGTTCGGAAGGGGTATTTGCGAAAGTTTATTTGAAAACTTTCGCTATTGACCCTTCCCCAAAAAAATTGGAAATTTTTCTAAGTGTTGGGAAGGGTCAAAAGAAAAAGTTTTCAAATAAACCTTCGCTTTTGACCCTTCCTAAAAATATTCTGTTTAAGGTCAGGACCGAGAGTTTTATGTATAACTTTCAGAAATAACCTTCAAAATCGAAAGTTATATATAAAACTATCGATTTTACCACTTCCTAATTTGTTAATTTAATTGGTTTTTTACATTCCAATCTAGACACCTAACTTATATAATTAAGTGTGTGTTTTATTTTAAAAATTAAGATTGTGTTTAATGTTAAAGTGTTTATGATTGTGTTTGATTATATAAAAAAGTTTATATGTATGTTTGTGTTTGATTATCATATGAATGTGTATAAAGTTTGATCATATGGATTGTGTAATGTTTTAAGGATATCAAATGTGTTAAATTAATGTTGTTCAAAAGTAATTAGAAGGTAAAAAACTAAATAATTTAACAATTTGTGAAATGGAAGTTCCGAAATTTAATGATACAACTTTCGGAAATAACAATCAAAACCGAAAGTTAATGATAAAATGTTCGGTTTTACCACTTCCTAATTTGTTAAATTAATGTGTTTTTCACTTTCCAATCTAGACTCCTAACTAATATAATCAAGTGTGTGTTGTATTTTAAAAATTAAGATTTTGTTTAATGTTAAAATGTTTATGATTGTGTTTGATTATATAGAGTAGTGTATATGAATGTTTATGTTTGATTATCCTATGAATGTGTGTAATGTTTGATGATATGGATTGTGTAATATTTTAAGGTTATCAAATGATTTAAATTAATGTTGTTCAAAGTAATTAGATGGTAAAAAACCAATTAATTTAACAATTTGTGAAATGGTAATTCCGAAAGTTAATGATATAACTTTCGGATATAACCGTCAAAACCGAAAGTTATATATAAAACTTTTGTTTTTATCTATTTAAATTCAATTTTATATATGTCAAAACCGAGAGATTTAGACACATCTCTCGGAATTTAATTGATCAAAACCAAGAGATATATCCAAATCTCTCGGAAATATGAATAATCAAAATCGAGATTTATATGATTAACTTTCGGAATTAATGAATTGATCAAAACCGAAAGTTAATCATAGAACTTTTGGTAATGACCAAATAAATAAAAAACGCTTTCTTTTCCCTCTATTCTCTTTCTTTCCCCGTTTTTTTCTTTTCCCTCTCGCCGCTCTCGATTTCTTCTCTCCCTTCCGCCTCACCGCTCGTTCTCTTCCTCCTTCACCGCCCGAAGACGACGCCACCCATCCGAAGACGCCGCCGCCAAGACCTGTAGTCATTTGAAGAACTGCGACTGAAGAACTGTGACTGGATTGAAGATCTGCCGCCACGCACGATTTAAGTTCTGCCACCGCCGCTTGGAGACTCGCCCTACCGCCGCGCCTCCGCCCACCACCTGCATCCAAGGTCAGTTTGATTTATATAGTTAGATTTATGTTAGTTGTTGGTTAGATTTAGGGTTTGATTTAGGTTAGTTTAGGTTTGGATTAAGATATAATTTGTTGGATATGATAATTATTTGGTTTGATTTGAGTTTGATTTAGGTTAGTTTATGGTTTGATTATATATTATTTATGTTAGAATTATGTTTGATTTAGGTTTGATTTATGTTTGAATTATGTTTGATATATGTTAGATTATGTTAGAATTATGTTTGATTTAGGTTTGATTCATGTTTGAATTATGTTTGATATATTTTAGATTATGTTAGAATTATGCTTGATTTTGGTTGATTTTTGGTTGCATATTGTTAGATTAGGTTTATATTATTGTTAGGGTTTAGGGTTATATTATTGTTAGATTAGGTTTATATTATTGTTAGAACTTGTTAGTTTGAATTTGAAATAGTTAATAGGTATATGTGTTTATGTTTATTTTGTTGAATTTGGTTTTTTGATTAATAGTTTATTGTTTTATTAAAAGGTTTATTTTTGTTCGATCTACCTACGACGTCGCTCTTTAATTTCCTGCAAGGTTAGTTATTGTTGGTTTTTTAATTAATAGTTTAATATTTGATTTATGTTACATTTTCATGTTAGATTTAGGTTTGATTTATGTTAGGTTTGATTTGTGTTATGTTTTGTTAGATTTAAGTTTGATTGATGTTAGTTTAGATTTGATTTGTGTTATATTTTGTTAGATTTAAGTTTGATTGATGTTAGTTTAAGTTTGATTTATGTTAGATGATGTTAAATTTAGGTTTGTGAACGAATATTAGATTTATTATTGATTGGTTAGATTCATGTATTGAATGAATTGATTATTATTTGATTTTAGGTTAAAAATGTTATATGTTTGAAAGAATTGTGTATGAATAAAATTATGTTGGATTAGAATTGGTTTGAAATGTGTATGAATGGAATAATGTTAGATTATGTTGAATTTTGGTTGGATAATGATAAATTAGGTAGAAATTATGTTAGAATTATGTGAGCCTAATTAATTTAGACAAAGTTAAGTATATAATAATGCGGGTTATTTTCCATTTTATTAAAAGCATGTTAGTACCCGATAAAAGTTGGATGACCTTACGTCAATATCATCTAGATTACGAGGAAGGTGTTGACAAATTCCTCAAGTTTGCTGTCAGGAGTACATCCCGACAAATAGTGAAATGTCTTTGCGTGAAATGTTTGATCACGTCAATTATGGAAATAAACGATGTGAAGACTCACCTCATCATTTATGGAATAAATGTTAATTATGAGTACTAGTATTATCATGGAGGAAAGACATGTACTACTCACGTGGTTAATGACGATGTCGATGACGTTGACGATGACTTGGATGATGATGATGATCAGTCGGAGGATGTCGTGTCGGAATTCAATAATGCAAGAACGAAGATTAATAATACAGTTAATGAAGAGGTCAATAAAGAACGTTATATGCACGATTTTATAAACGATATGTTCTCCAATGTTAATGATGTCCCGAACAACCATGAACCATTCGAAGATGCGCAGAGATTTTATAAATTGCTTGATAATTGCAAACGGCCATTGTATGAAGGTTCTCGAATAACGAAATCATCAGAACTACTGAAACTACTTCACATAAAGAATGTCTGTCAATGGACAAATTCTTCGTTCGATATGTTGCTGCGTCTGCTTAAAGGCTACATATTACTGATTGATGCTCAATTATCAAACTCCTACTACAAAAGTAAAAAATTTATTATTGATATCGGGCTTAAGTATGAGAAGATAGACGTATGTAAGAACAACCGTATGCTATTTTGGAAGGACGACAAAAATGTAGATTCTTGTAGAGTTTGTCATCTTTCAAGATGGAAAGTCAATCTAACAAGTGGGGTAGTTCGAAAGAAGCAAAATGGGAAATTTATTCCAACTAAGGTGTTGAGATATTTCCCTCTAATACCAAGACTGCAAAGACTATACATGTCCTCAAAAACGGCTTCAATGATGAGATGACATAAGGAAGGAAGAGTTCATAGTGATACGTTGAGACATCCCGCTGATTCCTTAACTTGGAAAACGTTTGATGAAAATTATAAAAATTTCGCGTCGGAATCTCGAAACGTAAGACTGGGTTTATCAAGCGATGGGTTTCAACCATTTGCAAATGGAAAAAATTCATACAGTGTTTGGCCGGTTATTCTCGTTCCTTATAATGTGTCACCCACTACATGCATGGATTCCAGCAATTTCATTCTATCTATGTTAATTTCGGGTGCAAAGAGTCTGGGAGATGCAATTGACATATTTCTCTAGCAATTGATCGACGAGTTAACTGAACTGTGGCAAACGGGTGTGAGAACGTTTGATGCACACACCTCGCAATACTTTAACATGCGAGCGGTGTTGCTATGGACCATTAACAACTTTCCCGCGTACGCGAATTTGTCAGGCTGGAGTACGAAAGGGAAATTTGCTTGTCCCTATTGTCACAACGACACAGTATCTCTTCGGTTAGTTAATGGTTCCAAACAATGTTACATGGGTCACAAACGCCTCCTCCCACCAAAGCACAAATACAGAAGGGATAAAGAGTCATTTGATGGTCGAATAGATTACAGAGAGCCCTCTACATTGTTAACGGGGGAAAGAATGTTACGACCAAGCACGAGACCTACAAGACACAATTTTTACTACGGATCTGAGCAAGAAAACCAAGATATATCATTAAACGCGGGAAGACAATTGGAACAAACATAGTATTTTCTTCCGTTTGCCTTATTGGAAATCACTATTATTGAGACATAATTTGGATGTGATGCATATTGAGAAAAATATTTTTGATAGCTAGTTAAGAACAATAATGAATGTGAAATAAAAGACTAAGGATGGTCCTAAAGCCCGTAAATACTTACAACTCTTAGGCATAAAATCATGGTTACATCCTATAAATGATGAAAGAGTGGTTCATTATCCAGAAGCGCCTTTCACTTTGACATCCGATAATAAAAAACGTCTTTGTAAATTCTTGAAAGATCTCAAGTTTCCTGATGGTTTTTGCTCAAATATCGGCATTTGTGTAAATTTGGAATAGAAAATAATTTTGGGATTAAAGAATCATGATTGTCACATTTTGTTGGAATATCTTATTCCTTTAGCAACCCGTGGATTACTTCTATATAATGTGTATGATGCGTTAGTAAATTTGTCTCGGTTCTATCGGTTGTTGTGTTTCAAAGAGTTGATTCAAGCGGACCTCGAAAAATTGTACATGGATATTACATTGACAATTTGCAAATTTGAAATGATTTTTCATCAGTCAATCTTCGACATCATGATGCATCTCCCGCTTCACTTGTCATTTGAGGCTTTGCTTGGGGGACCTGTCCAGTATTGATGGATGTATCCGTTTGAACATTACATGGGTACAATGAAAAGATATTTGCGGAATAATAACCACCCCGAAACCTCTATAAGCGAGAGCTATCTTGTAAATGAGAGTATTAGTTTATGTACCAGGTATATGGAGGACGAAGACCAAGAAAATGCACAAACTGAAATCTCGGGCATTTCAATATTTTCATCGTTGGAAGTCCTATCTAATGGAAAAATATACAACTTGGATTATAACGATCGACTGACAGCTCATTCATATATTTTGAAAAATTGCCCCGAAGTAGAACCTTTTTACACTTAAGATTCTACGTTGCTGTTATTAATTAGCATTGAAGAGTATGTTATTTAATATTCGATCTATTTGCAGAGATTATATGCAGTATTGTAATAACAACGAGTCCCGTGGAGAAACGTTTGCCGCCTATTTCAAGCATAGAGTGAGTAAATTATAAACCATATCTCCTAACTCTTTATATTTATTTTAACGACTACATTTCGGGTATATATATAGGTCGCTCAATTAGTAGAAATTAACGACATATCAAGAGACCTCAAGATCTTAGGAGAAGGTCCAAGTATGTACTCGTCTATATATGTTTGGTGTAAAGTAAACGGATAAAATTTCTGTACAGAAAAACACGACGAAGGTTTGACCACTCAAACTAGTGGGGTGGTTGTTGAAGGGTACAACGGGTCTGAAACTATGTCATACTACGAAGTTTTAACAGATATAATTGAAGTACAATACTTTTCTCACAAACGAGTTGTTTAATTCAAGTGTAAGTGGTTTAATACACACTTGGGGGAACTAGGAGTGAAAGTGGATAAATTTGGCTTCGTAAGTATAAATGTAAACTGAAATTTAAAAGCCCAAAGTCAAGACCCGTATATATTGGCGAGTCAAGCAAAATAAGTATTTTACGCCCCTGATATGTCAGTCCGACCCGGTTGGAAGATTGTGACAAAAATAAAACTGTGGTTTACAAATATATAGTTCAGATTAATTAATTAGGTAGATATATATTTTTTACTTTATATTCATTCTTATTACTACTTTATTTCAATTATTCGCTCATTTATTAATGGTGTGCATTAAGAATGTTTGAAGGTCGTAAAGAAGTTTGGTGGAGTATGGGGAAAAACACCAAGCAAACTGTCTAAGCCATACCAGAACCTACTTGTAAGAAGGATATGTTTAAGAATAGAAATTTCATTGATGATAGATATGCTTCATGTTCCTGATACTTGAGAATAGAAACCAGGCTCTAATATCAATTGATAGGATCGACTTAATCGATAGAGACCGGGGTCTGGCTATTGATGAAGGCTTATGAAAAACGGTTTGAAAGAAATCTTTTTAGGGATTTAATTCTCTTTCTATTCTACGCAAACCTTTGTAAACACTTGAAACAGATTCAAGGCGGAATTGTTTACTTGGATTTGAAGCTCAAGATGAAGAATGAAAAGATGACAAAAATGAAAGAACACAACAGTTTGTTTATGGATGTTCGGAGAAACTCTCATACGTTACCCCTTCTTCCAACCACCGGAAGGATTCAATATAATATGATTCGAATCGAATACAATTTACACACACTTAGCTCACTATTGAACAGAACACACTCTGTTCAATTTATAAGATGGAGAATATCACTCAGCTAAATGTGTTTTAATTCTAGCTCTCTCTTGATTCACGCACAGTACAATCAGGAAAGCAGCTTTACAGTATGAATATTCAATGCCTAATTTCTCTCTCTGAAATATCAGCAAGCAAGATGATAGATTGGCTAATCAGTTCGTTCGGTAAGACAGATTGTTCGTTGTCCTTGAGATTTGATAAATATTGGGCAGAAGCTAACGGTCGAATCTTTTAGAATGATACGTGGCAATCTTCTATTAGAAAGCCTCCATTGTACACATTAGGTTCTGAGCACAAGAATCGTGGCTGTACAGCAACTGGTAGTGCGCCGAATATTCCATCAGAGATGTACCTGCAAAACAAGTAATATGAGGGAAATTCTCTTACGTGTCATTCGTTGGTTGGTTGCATATATCTGTTGTACTAATCTTCACTTGAAAGTGGAGAAGGAGTAGGGTACAGCTATATCACGTGAGTAGGCGGGTGCTAGCTTCAAGCATACTTCTTAAGCTAAGAATTAGACGTATTTCAGTTAGACGACCTCGTCTAATGAAATCAAACATCCCCGTCTAAGAGCAGAATCCATTATACCGCCTGGTCTAATGGGATTAGACTTACGTTTAATTACAATCACTTCAGACTAATCTGAAGGAGTTAGACTTACGTCTAACTTTCACCAATTAGACTACACGTCTAATTGTTACAAACCATTAGACTGCACGTCTAACTCCACTGAGTTAGACTGCACGTCTAATTCTGGTTCTACCTCAGACTTGTCTGAAGGAGTTACACTTACGTCTAACTTTCAAGTTCTATTAGACTGCACGTCTAACTCCATGAGTTAGACTGCACGTTTAATTCCGGTTCTACCTCAGACTTGTCTGAAGGAGTTAGACTTACGTCTAACTTTCAAGTTCTATTAGACTGCACGTCTAACTCCACTAAGTTAGACTACACGTCTAATTCTGGTTCTACCTCAGAATTGTTTGAAGGAGTTAGACTTACCTCTAACTTTCACAATCCATTAGACTGCACGTCTAATTCTGTAGATCTATTAAACTACACGTCTAACTTCGTGTACATTAGACTGCACGTCTAACTCCACTGAGTTAGACTGCACGTCTAATTTCGTAGATCTATTAGACTACACGTCTAACTCTGTTGAGTTAGACTGTACGTCTAATTTCGAGATCTATTAGACTGCACGTCTAATTTTGTGCATCTAATGTCAAAATCGGTCTAATGAGCCTCATTAGAGCCAAGTCTCAAGAAATATGATTTCGATATACCTGCATCAAAATGCATAAATCATTTCATCATCAAAATCCCAATTGTTAAATTATTTCAACACTTAGTCAAAATAATTTGACCCAACATGCTAGGAATTATCTTTCGATTTTAATTATCTCAAAAACGATAATGATATCACCATAACCAATGAAAAAACATTTATTAGACATTGAATCAAGTTTTCTCCTCTCGCATTCATTCACATAAACATATGATAAACAACCAAATAATTTCAAATAAGAAAGGTTTACCTTTTTATTTCTCTAGACTTCTTCAGGAATTCTAAAATCAAGAGGAACAAAGGGTCCCCTATTTATCAAATAAGCTGCAGTATTGATAGATTCTGCCCAGAAGGATTTAGGCAGCCCTACATTCCATCTCATTCTTCTAGCACGCTCGTTTAATGTTTGATTCATTCATTCAGCTACTCCATTTTCTTGAGGCGTTCAAGAAACAGTCTTTACCATACTAATCTCATTCACAGCACAATACTCTTTGAAATTTGAATTGATATATTAACCTCCGTTGTTGGATCTCAAACACTTAACCTTCTGATTTTTTTTTATTTTCAACCAAAGCCTTCCACTTCTTGAAAATAACAAATACTTCAGATTTGTGCTTCATAAAATATACTCATATCTTTCTGTTTGAATCATCTATAAACGTCACGTAGTATTGTGATCCACCAATAGAAGAAACAGGTGTAGATCCCCATACATCAGTGTGTACCAACTTTAACCTTTCTTTCTTGAGCTCTTTCCCAATCTTTAAGAAACTCACTCGTTTCTATTTTCCATGAATGTAGTTTTTACATAACTGTTATTCAACAGACTTCAGTTTTGGAATCTTTCCATTCTTCAAAAGATTTTTTTATCATTTTTTGCTCATATGACCCAACCTGCAATGCCACAACTCATTGTTTTTCGAGTCATCAACTACAACATCTGTTTCTCTACAAGTTAAAGTCGTGTACAACGTTCTAGTTTTGTGACCTCGAGCAACAACTATTGCTCCTTAAGTCACCTTCCACGCACCATTTGCACAACTGAAATTTTGACCTTCTTCATCAAGTTGTGTAATAGAAATCAGATTGCGCATTAAACATGGAATGTGTCTCAGCTTATTAATCTTCCAAACATAATTATTTGCCATCTTCAATTTGATATCCCTCATGCCAACAATATCTAGTGACTCACCATCTACGAGATAAACTTTCCCACAATTTCTAGCCACATAATTCTCTATTAATTCTTTTGTGGGAAGTGGTGTGAAAAGACGCTCCCGAGTCCAAAACCCATGTATCTATCGGACTATCAACAGACAGAAGTAACACATTAGTGACAGTTTTTGTAACAACGTTGGCTGCATCATTTTTATCATCACTGTTTCTCTTCGGTGCTTTGTAGTTCCATTTTAAATGAACCTGTTTACCAAAATTTCAGCACTCAAATGTCCGCCTAGACTTGGGCTGACTCCTCCTACTCCTCGACATAGATTTTCACTTGCCTTGATTGACATTTCTATCATTACTTATGTCCCCATTTTCTACCTTTAGAGCAGAACCTTTAAACGTTTCACAAGAATTAATTTTACGAACCTTTTCATCAAGAATACAATCTCTAACTTCAACAAATTTCAATTTAGCATTTCCAACTGAATTTCTAATTGATGTCCTCATATGTTCTCAACTATTTGGTAGAGATGCTAACAAAATCAGGCACTAACTTCATCCCAAAAATCAATCTCAATAGATAGCAATTGAATCACAATTGTATTGAATTCATTCAAATGAGTAGTGACAGAATTATCATCAATCATTCTTAAGTAAAAAAGTCTTTTTATTAAGTGTACCTTGTTGTTAGTAGATTGTTTCTCATACATATCAGAAAGAGAGCTTTCATCAGACCCATGGTAGCACTAGTAGAAAAAGAGGTATCAGTAAGGGCGAAAACCGTTACTGAAAGTATCAAAAGCCGTTACTAATAAGTATCTGTAACGGCAAATAAAACCGTTACCATTCGTTACAGACACGCTCGTCACAGAAACTTCTCAGGCATCAGTAACGGCATTCGAAAGCCGTTACTGATAGTCATTGGATAATAGTAACGGTATTAGCCGAGGTAAAACCGTTACTGAATGTATTGGATATCAGTAACGGTTTTCGAAAACCGTTACTGTTAGTCATTGGACAACAGTAACGGTACTAGCCGAGTTAAAACTGTTACTATTGTCCAATGACTATCAGTAACGGTTTTCGAAAACCGTTACTGATGCCTGAGAAGTTTCAGTCACGGCCTTTGTTTTGTTAAACCGTTACAGAGCAAAATTATAGTAACGATTTTTTAATGTATAAAACCGTTACTAAACAATAATCGTTTTTTTATATATTTAAATATAAACCACAACCAAAAACCACAATCATCAATAACCAAAACCATAATCATCAATAATAAAAAACCACAATCATCATTTCAAAACAACAATCATCCACAAACTAAAATCATATCTTAAATCCACAAAAACCATTAATTAATGTAATTCAAATAACACATACATTTCAAAAACTATCTTGATCCTAAAATTAAATACAGAATTATATAGGATCATAACAAAATACTTAATCAAACACCAGTACCTCCATCTTGCTCCTCAGACGGGGGTTGTGTCTCATCATCATCATCGAGGTTAGTGTTTGATACACTAATCTGGATTTGAAAGAGAATGAGCGTTAGACACTCAACAGAAGGGACAACTTCAAACAGGGCAAAACTTAAAAAAAATCTGCCAAATAGAGAAATAGAAATCGAATCAACTAACCTGGATTTATGAAATACATTCAAAAAGAAACAAATTTTGTCAAATATTGAAAGAAAGAACTTACCTGAACGTTTATTGTTTGCCAAATCTGCCAAATGGTTTTGTTGCCAAATCGTTTTGCTGTTTAAATCGTTTTGTTGCCAAATCAAAACAAAATTAAATAAATTTGGTTTATTGTTTATTGTTTAAGTACTAGTGTGAAAATTTATCAATAATCTCATTCAGCTTCAAATACACTCTATGATGATTTCATCTTGGATAATTTCAAGCTAAACTATGATTCCAAAAACACCCAAAATCAAGTTCCAAGTTTAAGATTCAACTTCAATTATGCATCAAAAAAACTGGCAATAAATCAAGATAAGGATAAACCCTAAGAAAAATAAACTAGACATACTGCCATCTATCTTGTTCAATGAAGAAAGCAATATCATAAATAAGCCAAGGGCAGCAAATAAATATCAGAATACAGAAGAAGTGAAACCCTAAGATAAACAAATGAAGAAGTGTTTACTTACCTGAATGCAGAAGAACTAGCGACGGCGGAAGAATTTTTTTTTATACCAGCGGCGGAAGAGGAAGAAGAACCCGCAGCGGAACCAGAGAAGAAGAAGACAGAGCGGAGAAGAGGAAGAAGAACCCGCAGCGGAACCAGAGAAGAAGAAGACAGAGCGGAGAAGAGGAAGAAGAACCCGCGGCGGAACCGGAGAAGAAGAAGACATAGCGGAGAAGAAGAAGAACTTACCTGTTTGCAGATCGACGACGACGAATTACGTACTCTTTCTTGTTTGCAGATCGACGGCGGTTGCGGAGGAATAAAATGAAGAAGAAGGGAAAAAAAAGAAAGAAGAAAAAAGAAAAAAGAAAGAGAACAGCGTAACGGGGTAAAATTAGAGTATTAGTAACGGCTTTAGATAAACCGTTACAGATTCTTATCAGTAACGGTATCTGTCCAAAACCGTTACTAATAAGATTCTCACAAATCTTATCATGAGACAGTATCAGTAAAGGTTATACTAAAACCGTTACTGATACTTATCAGTAACGGTATCTGTCCAAAACCGTTACTAATAAGATTTTCACAAATCTTATCATGAGACAGTATCAGTAACGGTTATACTAAAACCGTTACTGATACGTAACGATATCTGTCCAAAACCATTACTAATAAGATTCTCACAAATTTTATCATGAGATAGTATCAGTAACGGTTTTAGTATAACCGTTACTGATACATTTATTTTGAAAAAATAAAATTAACTTGTTATTATTTGTAACGGTTCTTTCTTATATTCGTTACTGTTTCCCTATATTAGTAACTGTCTTTAAAAGCCGTTACTGATATGTTTATAACAGTAACGGTCTTTAATAGCCGTTACTGATAAAAATCTTCAGTAAGAGCGTTCGACCGCCGTTACTATGCATCGTTACAGAAACCTATTTTTTTACTAGTGTAGTCTTCTCCTTTGCTATATTGTGAGCAACCGTCTTGGCTAACATAAATTGGACAACTCCCAAAACATGTCTATCAAAGAGTTTTCATTCAGCTTCATCCATCTTCTCTGGTTTTTCACTCAAAGAAATATGAAGCTTCTTTCCATAGAGATAATCTTCAATCTGAGTTCTTTAGAAGACATAATATGTCCCATCGAATCTTCTAATTCCATGTCTTATACTGTTCTCATTTTTCATCATTTCCAATGCTCAGATCTAGCCTAGTAACTCTAATACCAGTTGTTAGGATTTGGATCCCCCAAATCCGACTTGCTTGAAATGTATTATAAAACGCAAGAAAGAAGAACACAAGAAAATACATATTTATAGTGGTTCACTCAAATTGAGCTACATCCACTTCAGCTGCCACCAAATTTCACTATGAAGAAGAATAAGGAATACATAGTTTTTGCCTCACACTTTATCTCTCTAGAATTATGTTTAGTTTATGTCGCCACTTAATAATCATATATTTATAAGGTAAACATCCATATAATAAAACCTAGTTTATTATAAGTGTAGGCTCCATAACTCAACAACAAAGGCTGCAGACAACATCCAAAACTAAAATCTTCATTCTATTATATTCTCAACCAAACTAAAAAAGCAAAGTCACATTTATCTTTTTTAGGCGATATAGAGTGCATCTACGTAGACTTACACACGTCATTCAAAATTGAAAACGGAAAGGGTCGGAAAACAGAATTGATGATAGGTAAAAATCCAATTAGTGAACCAAAGCCTCACAACAATCGATTTATTCATATACATCATAGAACTTAAAGGAAACATCAAATCATATCCTAAATTGTTAGTTTATATTGATTCTCAAAAAACCCAATTACATTCCATTTTCACCAAATTGCGCAATCGTCAACATAATTGTTTATAAACTATCAAAATAAGTTTCAAATCATGTTTAGATTAGTTTCATATCATCATCTTCAAACTAGAGCTGGAAGACTATGATCTAAGAATTTTGGAATTAAACTTCAAATTTAGACTAATTCTTATATGGATGAATGATTTAATTTGATTTCATCATAAAGTTCATAAATCATTACTTGATCATAAACAAACTTTGCAATTCATATAATGCACAAGTATCAAAGATTTTTTTACTCAAATATATTTCAAACAATTTTAGTGGAGTACATTCACTACATGACAATTTGACCCTTACCGTTTGCCCTTCCGCCTTTGACCGTCCATGTCAGTCCTTTGACGGTTCTCATCCAGCAATGACATAGTTTAGAGAGAGAATGAATTAATTAAAAGGTGGGTAGTTTGAGAAAGATTATTTAGAATATTGGTAAACAGTGGCGGACCCAGAAATGTTTTCTCGGGGGGGCCAAATACATAATAACGTAGCATTTTTTGACGATCAAATAAATGCATTTTCTAATTAAAATTTTACTTGGTAATTACATAAAAATACTAACAAACACAATTAGAAAATACTAATAAGCACAATTACTAAATTATTCTTGTCCATGAGTCGGTACAAAAGAAAAAAAAATTATTGTGCGAGATTCCATTTGTTGAAAATATTGCAATATTGGCTCATTTTCAATTGTTGAGAAAATATCTTTCTCAACATATACAACTAAACTATCATTCATCCATTCATCTCCCATTCGATTACGAAAATCAGTCTTCACGGTCTTCATTGCAGAAAAAACACTTTCAACGGATGCAGTTGCAACTGGTAAAACTAAAGCCAACTCTATCAATCGATAAACAAATGGAAAGACTATATGTTTTTTCTATTGCAACCAATTTCTGAGCAAAAATTCCCAAGTCTTCAATTGATGAAAATTGAGGATCATCCCGCAAATTAAATAAGTAAGCCCGAAATTGTTGTTCCAAAATTAAATAATCACTGCCTGTGAAATTTTCGAAATAAAGTTTGGTAAGACGAATGAGTTTACGAATATCAAATTTGGAGAATGAATTTCTGGGATGAAGACATGATATGCAATCAAGTAATTCTGTATTAACTTCTGAAAAACGATTATTCATTTCTTGCACAATCAAGTCAACAACCTAGAATTAAATAATAAATAATAACTATTAATAGATAATAGATAATAAATAATAACTATTAATAGATAAGAAATAATATTTATTATACATGACAAAAGATTTCCACACGATAATGATAAAGATTAGTGATGAGTTTCCCTTTTCCTCTTCGCCTACCATTGCTATCAATTATCATATGCTCATTCATATCAAGTATTGAGATCAATTGTAATTGACAAAAACTGTTAACTTGGTCCAATATATCATGCCATCTATCTTCTCTAAATTTTTGTAATTGATTTTTCGAACTCGCAATCAATGAAATGGCTTGAACTATATTTTGATCTCCTCTTTGTAGGCAAAGTGATAACTCACTTGTAATTCTCAATAAATTTTTCATCAAATGCAACACAAAAACAAATTCATAAAAAAACTAACTATATAAAAAAATATGAGAATTTAATTTAATAGGTTTCAGCCTAGTTTTATAAAAATATATAAAAAAAATATAAAATATAAATAAGAATAAAAATACAAAAACGTGATAAACATATATTATCAAGTGAATAGACACTCGAGATTACGATTATAAAATATTAATGCATATAAAAATAATATATCAAATTCTTTATTTAAATACCGAACAAAACCAATGTAACTATTTTAACTTGTTTACTAATATTAATTTATATTTTCTTATAAATTTTTGAAATAGTTTAAAATTAAGAAATATAAAACACTATAATTATTTTAATTTTTATATTTTACCTAAGTAATTTGTATTATTATATTAAAATAAATAAAAAATAATGTATAATTATTATATAAATATAATTTTAAAATAAATAATATTATTATATGATTTACATTATTTTATATATAATTTTTTATACTTTATTTATATAAATAAACTTTATTTATATATTAATTAAAATTTATGTATTATTATAAATATTTGTATATTAGAAAATATTGTTAGTATAAAATAAAATATTAATAATAATTATTTTAATAAAATTATATTTAAAATTAAAATAATATAATTATGAATTAGTTTATAGATAAATTATATTTTAAAATATAATAAATAAATTAAAGGTGAGGCCATGGATCTGATGACCTCAGCATTGAGCTACAAAGCCAACTGAACTAAGAGTTAGTTATTAAATATATATATATAAAAACCAATTATTTTAAGGTTGGGGGAGGCCGGGACCTCTTTAGGTCCGCCACTGTTGGTAGAACAAGAAATGGTTCACCATTTTGTGTTGCTGTTTGGGTTTCGACTACATTCCTTTCAAATTATTTTTATTTTTGAAATTTTTTATTCATCCCCAGTAAAATAAGTAAACCCAATATTAATATAAAATGGTATATAAGTTTAGTCTATTTTACTTAATTCCTTATCTGTAGTATTTTATTTAATTTAAAAAAAATGTCTGTATTTTAACTAATACAAAAACCCGGTCGATACAAGTTCTCTCTTCGAATTGATTATTTATTTTTAAACCTGTTACCAGGAGCTTTACAAGGATTTTGACAAATAATTTTTTGGTTCAAAATTTCTTAAAGTTATAAATTCAACGTAAAAGATTGAGTGCTTTTAAAAATATAAACTTTTAAATTTGGATATATATTTATATTTTAATACTTTTTAGGACAATATATAGATATATTTATGATGATATAAAATATCTTATCAACAATATAAAATACATTAAATGTTGTTTAATTGGAAATATTACTATTAGAAATAATTTAAATATATATAATTATATTAAAGATTTGTTACGACAATATAATTACTATCCTTACAATCAAATCTTTACTACTTTTTTAAATTTATTTAATTTTTCAGTACATGTTTATAATAATGATGTATATTATGTTCAATGATATACTCATATATATGATCTCTAACAAATATTTATCTATTATCTTATGACCTTTCAAATATATTTAATGACATTTTACCTATTTCTAAATTAGATGTAAAATATATGGATCATGAACGGAAAATCTCTGCTACATTAATTTATCTAAACATAGATAAGATGACCACTTCCCAATGTGAAAATTAAAAGGTTCCCAAAGTAATCCTATTTCTTTTGAATCTCAAATTATCTCTAGATCAAGGTCGAAGTCAGAGAATCATCCATGTTACAATTTATAAATTTATCAGGCTAAAGACATGCATGTGTCAGCATGAATTCTCGATATACATTTTAAAATTAAAAACATTGTGAAACATAATGTTGTCCAAACTTTAGTCTTATCTCACCTCACGCAAATTTAGATTTGAAAGATTATTATCCAAGAACATTTTTTTTAAGTGGAAATATTCCAATTATTTTATTTGAAAAAGTTTTGTCATGTTCTTAGTAAGTTACGTTAATTAAATTTAACTCTAAGATTTTAATATGCCTTGAAAGTTGTATTAATTTTAACCCTATAAAAAGTGTTGCAATAATTTTAAAGTTTTGTTCATGAAATTGTAGTTCAAATATCCAATAATTGACTTTGTGTTGCAAATTTATTGTTCGATTTTTATTTTGACACTTTAATTTTGATGTTTTATTTTTTAAAATAAATTATCATACACAATTTATTTTTGTTTATCCAAAAATAAATAACTTATGACTTAGTTATTTAGAAATTTATATATAAAACTTAATCACCAATTCAAAATTTCAATTCAACTATTTAGGCTTACTATAACAAAATAAAACGATAAGCAAACACAAAGAACTAACTCATGAGTCTCAAAATTTCAAAATTTTATTTAGGCTTCTTATATATCCCATAACAAAACTATAACCAAATACCAAGAACTTACATGTATTTCACAGTTGAATATTATACATGCTTACATCTTGAACATGCACAACTACTACTTAAACACTGGATGAAATCACAACCAATGCAACCCGAAAGACAATCATTATTATTAGAGCATTGTGGCGATCCATTTATGATGGGCAAACTTTTCTTATGAATACAAAAGCAATATCCATTAATGCATAATGAATCATGACCACGACAAGGGTTATGACAATCATCATCTTTATGGCACTCTGGTTCAACAATTATTCTCTTAACTAATCCATTTGATGCATATGATTGTGTAATCAAGCCTGCATATATAAAAGAAAAAAATAAATATATTTGATATTATCAACATATAAATAAATAAAAAGTTTTATGGGATGAGATATATATACCTAACAAAATCATATTAACCAATAAAATCATCTTTAGAATAGTCTTCTCCATGATGAACTTTTGATGATGGACCACTAAAATCATAAGAATATAAAATTTTTTTGTTCTATACTTTGTTCTAGATGTGTTACAATATTTATAGTATATCTATGTTTATTGTTATTATCTTATGGCATGATTAATTTATGTAATTAAAACAATTATTTTTTTTTCATCTATTTTAGTAATCTAATCAAATATATAATGATGATATACAACAAAATCTATTGTTTCATTACTTTGTAAAATCTTTCACACCTTATATATTATCATTCATTCTATTAATTTAAGAATAATATATATACATTTAATCTAGATATATATATATATATATATATATATATATATATATATATATATATATATATATATATATTTATATTAATTTTTAGGCCAATATATAGATATATTTATAATGATATAAATATCTTATAGAAAAATATAGAAAAACATTAAATGCGGTTAATTGGAAATATTTATTATTAGCAAGAATTTAAATATATATAATTATATTAATGATTTGTTAGGACAATATACAGATCATACTATATCCTTACAATCAAATCTTTACTAATTTTTTAAATTTAATCAATTTTTCAGTACATGTTTATAATAATGATGTATATTATATGTAGAGATATCATCATCTCTAACATGTATTATTATTTTTTGACCTTTAAAATATAATGACATTATTAACATAATTCTAAATTATATGTAGAAATTCTAGGCCGTTTATCATTCTAAGCATAGATTTGATGACCACTGTTCAAATGTGAAAATCAAAAGTTGTCCAAAATAATTCAATTCTTTTGAATCACACATTATCAACTTGATCCGTCTTGTTGAATGCGTGAAAATAAATAATGTTACAATCTACAAACTTATACTGCAAAAGATATGTATCAACATGAAATCTCAACATTGATTTTAAAAGTAAAATCACTTAAAACAGAACAACGTTAAGAGTTAGCCTAAACATTTATGGGACATTTAGTCATATATTACCCCCTACAAAAAAAAAATTAGATTTGAAAGGAAATTATCCTAAAACATTTTTTAAGTAGAGTTACCTAAATAATTATTTAATTGAAAAGGAGTGGTAATATTCTTAGTAAGTTGCATCAATTTAATTCAAATTTTAGACCCTTATTATTTGCTTCTCGATTTATTTATAATAAAATACTTTAGAACCTATAAAATATTTTTTTATATTCATGTACAAGCTTGTTGCATGAGAATTGAAAATAAAATTATTTTAGAAAAAATGTCTTATCAATTGGATCCCAAAATAATTAATTCCTGTACCGTTATTTTTATTTTTATTGATAATAAATATATCCAATGTTATAAATAAATAAAGAGGTTAAGTAATAGATTAATTGAATTAAATATATATATATATATTTAATTTTATGGTGTTTATTTTGTAGGTACTGAAGGAACAAGAAAATAAAATGAGTGTCGGCTATATTGCTCTCATCAAATACGACCGGAGGCAAAATGATCGCATGCAACTGAGAGTCTTATGGTCCTAGATAGCCACTACGAGGATGGTCATAGCTATGCTAATTTTCTCATTGGAAGACATGAGTGTGGGGAAGGACACAATCAAATTGGTGCACGATGCGAAGATTGATGACTCATTGCTTATATAAAGGTGTTCATAAAACAAAAAAAGGGAGACAGAGCCGGGCACCCATAATTCATTCCAAACAAGGTTTCACCTATTTTACTTTTGAGCTTTGTCGGAGTTTTTTTCTTCGTTTTATTTTGTGAGGTTTGAGCGAATAAATATTGTCTAGAATTGCTTCATAGGGCTGTTAGAAGTTGTGGTGAAAATTATAATCCTAAAATGAAAGAAAAATTATAGCAACTGTAGTGGAACACAGAAAAATATCGTAAAAGTAAGAAAGAACGAAAATAACGACACAAGAATCTTTCCCATGTTCGAACCAACAAAGTTTTACGTCCTTCTTTTGGAAGATTGGTTCAATAAAGTTATAATAGGAAATACAAACTCTAACTCTCTCTGTTAGTTCCATGTTTTAGTCTCACACATTCTTCTTGTTTACAAAATATATATAAATATAGGTGTTTAGAATTCATAATTAGGGTAAAGATCATGTGATATCTTGACATCTCCGCCATGATATTATCCCGTGGTGATTTAGTTCACATTTACATAATAATACGATTTGATGGACATTTTCATCATTATGTGATTTCATGTCTTTTTGAATCAACAAATAATCGCACATATCTTCCTTCCCCTTTTTGTACCTAACATTGAGGCACACCAAATTAGGCCTCAAAACTCTAGGCCCAATTCCACAAATTGTCCATCTTGCCTATATGTCTATTGTCAAACGAATGACTCTCATCACCAAGAACAGTCTAGAACCAATCTTCCAACTTCTCCAATTACATTCCAACCTTTGTGACATGAATCAAGTCGCAACATTTCCGAAACTTGATTCCCGTCACCACCTCCGTAGCCATATCTATGGGATTTTTATCTGTGTGAACCTTCTCCACAATTATCCTTCCACTCGCTATGACATCTTGAATGATGTGAAGTCGAATATCGATGTTCTTTGTGCGCTCTTGAAATATCGAGATTTTGGACAAGTGTATGGAACTTTGACTATTGCAAAAAAACTCCATTTTATCGTGTTTTGCCCCAAATTCACCCACATTAATCTTCAAACAAAATGCCTCCTTGACTCCCTCAGTCACATCGATATACTTGGTCTCCGTTGTTGAAAGGAAAACTACGAATTATAATTGTGCCTTCCAACTTACCAAGCAACCAAATAGGGTAAACACATCCTCTCTTGTCCAAGTCAACTGCAAAATCAGCATCAACATGTCCTCTCAACTTAACATCACCTACATCCTCCCATTTAAAATAAAGACTAACATCTAAGGATCCCCCAACGTAACGGAGAATCCACTTTGTCGCCTCCCAATGTTCTTTCCCTGCGTTTCTTCATGAAACAACTAACAAGATTGATCGTGTGAGAAAAATTAGGTCGCATACATACTATAGCAAACATTAGGCTCCTTACGATACTCGCATACGGGGTGTTTTCCATTCTCATATTTTCCTCCTCGGTACTCGGTGATATCTTTGAGGTGAGCTTGTAATGAGTATCTAATATCGTTTGAACCGTTTAAGCGTTAGACATCCTAAACTTGGCAACCACTTTTCGGAGGTAGTCGCTTTGAGACACAAATAGAGAGTCTTTCTCTCGAACCCTCTCAGTCACCAACCCAAAATTTTCTTTGTCGGTCTCATATCCTTCGTCTCGAAATCACTCCTTAGAAAACTCTTGACCTTTCGAATCTCTTCTTATTTCCCGATGCAATTAACATATCATCCATGTATAACAATAAGAAGACCCCACAACCATCAACCAACTTAACACCATCGAAATTGCTCCTCACAAAATCATTACGAACCATGAACTCATTAAAGCAAATACCATTGTCTTAGTGATTGTTACAATAAGGAGACATACATTTCCTTCATCATTGGGTTTGATGAACCCCTCGGGTTGCATCATAAAGATCTTCTCCTCCAAGTTCCCATTAAGAAATGTCGTCTTCACATCCATTTCTCGAGCTCCAAGTCAAACTAATTCACTAGAAGGAGCAACACATGAATGGACATGTTCTTCACTATCAAGGTGTAAATATCGTTAAAGTTGACCCCTTCGTGTTTTGTGAAGACCTTGACTTATTAGTACCCTTAAACCTTCTTTGAACTTGAACACCCACTTTGAACCAACCACCGTCTCATTCTTGAGTTTGTCCACCAATTTCCAAGTCACGTTTTTGTCAAGTGATGCCATCTGCTCCGCTAGAGAACGCTTTCATGCAGTTCTCTCCTTGCTCTCCATTACTTCTTTAAACGATATCAACTCTGAATTTTGTACCTCATTTACCACAAGGAATGCAAAGGCCATCAAATTAAAGCAGATAAATCTCTCTAGAGCTCGGGTTGTCCTACGGTGTCTATCTCGCACTAACTGGTAGGAGATAAGGTTCTCTTTTGGATCTGTACCTCCCTCCTCTACCTAACCGTCTATTTCATCCTCTTCACTAGCCTCCCTTGTATTTATCGATTCTTTAGTAATCCCTCCTAGGAACTCCAAATCAAATTCGGTTCTCTCTTTAGCGACTTCGCCAACTTCGATTGACTATGTTGCTCCATAATAGGACTTGGTTTCCCTAAAGACCACGTCACGGTTAATGATGCACTTGGTCGTCTCACCGTCATTGTAAAATGGTTTCCAACCCTTTACTCCATTAGGGTGTCCAATAAATATACACTTCTTTTCTCTTAGATCAAGATTTCATCACGTTGGTGCATGTAAGCCACACACCCAAATACGTTCAGGTTTTCGAGTATTGGAGGAGCGTCGTTCCAATTTCGTCAATGGACAACTATTGATAAGATAATCCGTAGTGTTAATCGCCTCACCCTAAAACCGCTTAGGTAGACCGACCTCAAACAATATACACCGAACACGCTTAAGTAGTGTTATGTTAATTTGATCCACCAAGCCATTCTGTTACGGTGTCTAATAGAATCGGCTTTATCAATAGAGGCGGGGGTCTGGCGATTGATGAAGGCTTATGAAAAACGGTTTGAAAGAAATTTTGTTAGGGATTTAATTTGCTTTCTATTCTACGTAAACCCTTGTAAACACTTGAAACAGAATCAAGGAGGAATTGTTTACTTAGGTTTGAAGCTCAAGATGAAAAATGTGAAGATGATAGAAATGAAAAGACACAACAGTTTGATAATGGATGTTCGGAGTAAACTCTCGTACGTCACCCTTCTTCCAACCACCAGAAGGATTCAGTATAATATGATTTGAATCAAAATACAGTTTGCACACACTTAGCTCAATATTGAACAGAACACACTCTGTTCAATTTACAAGATGAAGAATATCACTCAGCTAAAGGTGTTTTTAATTCTAGCTCTCTCTTGATTCACACATAGTATAATCAGGAAAACAGCTTACAGCTTGAATATTCAAAGGATAGATTTCTCAGTAATTTCAGTAAGCAAGAAGATCGAGAGATTGTCCGTTGTCCTTGAGATTTGATAAATAATGGGCAGAGACTAACGGTCGAATCTTTAGAATGACACGTGGCACTCTTCCATTGGAAAGCCTCCATAGTACACAACAGGTTCTAAGCACAAAGATCGTGGTCGTACACAACAGGTAGTGTGCCGAATATTCCTCAGAGATTTACCTGCAAAACAAGTAGTGGGAAGAATATTCGCTTACGTTTCATTTGTTGGTTGGTTACATCGGGCTGTCGTACTAATCTTCACTAGAAAGTGGAGCAGGAGTAGCATACAGCTGTAGCACGTAGGTAGGCGGGTGCTAGCTTCAAGCATACTGCTTAAGCGTGGCATTAGACGTATTTCAGTTAGACGACCTTGTCTAATGAAATCAAATGTCCCCGTCTAAGTGCCCAAACCATTAGACTGCACGTCTAACTCCACGAGTTAGACTGCACGTCTAATTCTGGTTTTACTTCAGACTAATCTGAAGGAGTTAGACTACACATCTAACTTTCTCTTTCTATTAGACTACACTTCTAACTCCACAAGTTAGACTGTACGTCTAATTATGGTTCTTCTTCAGACTTGTCTGAAGGAGTTAGACTCCATGTCTAACTTTCTCAATCCATTAGACTGCACATCTAACTCCACGAGTTAGACTGCACGTCTAATACGAATTCATTAGACTACACATCTAACTCCACGAGTTAGACTACACGTCTAATTCCGAATTCATTAGACTACACGTCTAACTCCACGAGTTAGACTGCACGTCTAACTCCACGAGTTAGACTGCACGTCTAATTCCTCCAGTTAGACTACACGTCTAACACCGCTTAGTTAGACTACACGTTTAACTTCACTAGTTAGACTGCGCGTCTAACTCTGTGCATTTGAGGCCAAATCGGTCTAATGAACCTCATTAGAACCAAGTCGTATGAAATCTGATTTCGATACACCTGCATCAAAACACGTAAATCATTTCATCATCAAAGTTCCAATAGTCAAATTATTTCAACACTTAATCAAAATAATTTCACCCAACAATTTCCCCTTTTTGATGATGAAATTGAAAACTTGCATATATATAATAAAATACGCATTCATTATATAAATAAACTTATGTTCACTTACAGCATTCATCACCAACTTTCAAAAACCAATATTCAATAACATAGTCAAAGAAACATAGTTTAAGAAATTTATCAAGATAGGAGAAAAGAGATTATCGCTCTTCCCTTTTTACTCAAGGATTGGTTGGGCTCATCCCTTCATCAGCCATATCTTGACCGGTTAACAGATTTTGAAAAGGAGGAAGAATGCGACCACCACGACCGCTTCCACTAGATGTCCCACCACGATCACCGCCACTGCCACGACCTCTTTGATCAATACCAGATTGCCTACCACGACCACCACCACTATTTCGGCCTCCACGATCACCACCGCTTCGACCTCCGCCTCTTTTAGTTGGCCTTGGATTTTAATCGTTGCTTGGTGCTCGACTAGATCTGGTGCCGGTTAACACACCGTCACCTCTTCTACTTTACTCACCTTGGGTGATACGAGGTTGTTCTTTTTCAACATCAGCTTTCGCATTCTCTTTTGCTTGAAATTTTCTTGCAATAAAGTTAGTAAACTCCATTCGTTCACCATTTGTTCTTCTCAAGCATCCTTGAATTTCTACCATCTGGTTTTTCACCAAACTGAGTTCCTCCAAAGTTTCTCGATGACGTTCATCATTTACGTGCCTTTCAATGTTCATCATTTCAGATTGACGATTGAAGAGATTCTTTTCAAATTTGGAGAAATTTGAATTTATGATGTGAGTCTCATACGTGTTCTTCTTCAGAGTATTGTCTAATTCATTAAGAACTTTGACAAAATCAGCAAATTCCTTTCTTTCTTCTTTCTGGGTATTCAGAGCCTTTATCATATTTGATCCCATAGATACCACGTTCTTCTGAAGAGAAGAGAGTACAGACGTCATAGACTTTAGAAGCTTGATACCCTCAGCAGAGGATTCTTCATCAGATGAATCTTCTTGAGATTCTGCTGCCATACTCTGAATAGGATCAAAGTGGGTATGAATCTGTAGGGATTGCTCCAGTTGACCCTTCTCAGACACATTTCTAGATTTATTTCGCTCTTCTTGTTCCAATTCCCTTTCAGCTCTCTGAAATCTTTCATACAGATTTCCCTTGTAGTGAAAAGGATTGTTGATATTTTCATGAACATTTGTCGCATTGATCTCGGGGAATGGAAGAGGCCTGACAAATCTAGCATTTTGATTTTGTTCCTCCTCAGATGATGAACTCTCTACATCAGCATCTTTCTCATTGGACGGTTCCCCCTCAGATCTGATAATTTCTAGCTGAGTCACTTCAGCCTCCTTCTCTTGGCTTCCTCTGTTCTTACAACAAGGGATATCACAAATTCTTCATCAATAGTAGCTTGAGAAAACTCCTCAATAACATCTTCTTCTTAAGTTAGAAGAGTTTGTACAGGCTCTTGAATAATCACTTCTTCTTCTAAAGTAGGATTCTCTTGAACGGGTTGAGCCAAAAGACGTCTTTCTTCAGCAAAAAGACTCCCAAATTCAATCAGGAGAGCAGCATCTCTCTCATCTGTTTCATCCTTATCATCAGGGATATCCATCGGTTCATCATCATCGAAAAGATTTGCTCCAAAGTAGTTAGCGCCATGAACGTATCAGGTAACAACCGAGACGTAATCAGGCATAATGTCGTCTAATCTTTTCAAAACTTTTGCTTCCACTTCAGAACCTTTCTCAATGGGGTTAAAATTTGCCTTTCTGGCTTCAAGAATAGGGAATAAGGCTCTTCCTCTTAAACAAGCTTTAACAAGGTCCTTTCTCTTTAGAGCTTCAGGCACATCTGAAGTTTTAGCCCACTTGAGAACCTTCTTTTCATTGGCTACACGCTTCTGCCATTCACAAATTATTTCTGAATTTGTTAAGACTTCATCATACTTGACAGACAGTCTTTCTAGGATCCAGGATTCATAAATTTCCATCTTTTCAGCGGCAATAACTTTGACTTGATCCAACACGAGGTCAACAATGCATGTTGCCTCTGAAACATCTTCATTAACTGCAATTACAATATTCTTACCTTTTCTAGCAACCTCGATAGGTTGTGGAGAAGGTCTTGGTTCACCAAATATAATTCCACACGACAGCCTTGTGGAACGCATCAACTCATATGCAGATTGGGGTTTTTTTGCAAAGTTCAGTAGGGAGCTCTCCACGAGTGACCTTCCCAATTACTAAGGAATCCTTAGAAATGGGATTTAACAAGGAAGACTCTCTGATAGAAATAGAGGACTTCTTTTCAGCAGAATTACCAGCAACAAGGGTAAGGATTGCACCTTGTTCTGGTTGAACAACCTCTGTAGCACCTGCGGCTACTTGATTAGGTTGATGAACGGGAGACTCAAATATGTCAATATTTTCAATATTCGGACCAGCAGACTCAACAGCGGGCCCTTCAGCAGATTCCTTTTCAGGAATGAAAACAGATTCAACTTGTTCCATCACAAGAACATCAAACTTGAGCACATCGGCCAAGGGTCTAGAAGAAGTTACCTTTGATGACATGTTCATTGATTTAGACGCGCAGGGCGCCTTAGACTTCTTTTCTTTTAAGATACAGGATCTCGAGGGCTTTCTTAGGATGGTTGCCGGAGAAGACAGAGGGGACAGGGGAGTAGAAGCAAGTACAACTAGACCTTGCCTGATTCTTGAATCGACTGATTTAGAATCCTTCTTTGAAGAGCTTTTCAGACTAGAGAAACTGACCTCTGATTCGTTGATGGTTTTTGATCTCTTCACCCCCGTTGACATAAAAGAAGCAGACGGCTGTTTGGATCGAGTAGCAGATCTACCACCTATCTGTTGACTAGAGGCACCTAAGGGAGCTTCCATATTGTTCTTCATTCTCATTAGGGTGCTGGTAATTGTAAGGGCAGAGAATACCCTGGGTGAGTTGATCTGCTCAGGTTCACTCATCGGAACCGCCAAATGCTCCAACAATCGACTTAGTTGAGCCGCGAACGTTATGCTTTCCTTGTTAGCCTAGTTAATGGAGAATCTAAGATTCTGAAATAGTGTTGAAGCCTAGTTTACCTGGATTTCCTTTGAGATGGCACACATATAGTCAAAACTATCTTGACTATAGAGATTGAAGGATCCAGTCTTCCCTTGGAGCGCTTTTGCTATCACATCATTTAGCAAAATAAAGTGAGGTTTGAGGACCTTCTTGCTTCCATTTACATGAATCGCCGAGCCATCGGCAGAAAGAGCCTTCTTTATTTCTTTCATTATTTTTGATGAGAGATGCATGTCGAATGTATGACCCTCCGTCGGAAGTTCGAAGAACTCCGCATATACAGCCTCGTCGAAGGATATTTCCACGCCATTAACGGTTGATACGATAGAGTCGTCTACCATTGTTGCAGATTTGAAAAACTCTCGAACTTCCTTTTCATAGAATATGAATGGACCTCCAAGATATTTTCTCAGACCAGAATACTCTAGGGTTCTGAACATATCCACCACCTTCGGCTGATCGAAAGTGTAGACCGATGGAAAATCCACCTGCAATGTACAATGACCCAGCGTGATTCTTTTGATCACCATTTTTCAGAAGAGTATGAATAGACAGAAGATTAAGAGAGGTTTTGAGAGAGAGATGCAAAGAAAACTAGAGTTCTTAAGAATGTCGATTGATGAAAAGTTTTCAATCTCATGCAAAAATGTCCTTATATAGACAGAGAAAAGATATACATAATAACCGTCACTTTTATAAGGGATATGGCCCATCAATTAATGTTAGACGTTCTTTCCAAAGAGTCATTATTAAAATGAGGGTATATTAGTCATTCTCTCTTAACTTGAAAAATACATGTCTTCATGTTGTTAGGAGATGACTATTTAATATTTGAGCGGGAAAAACAGATAGCTCTTCACGTGGGACAGCTGTCCTTGATCAGTCTAATCGGCACGTAGTTAGACGTTTTACTTACTGCACAAATCCATACAACTAAATGTCTATTAGATGGATGGGTCCATTAGACGCATACGTCTAATTCCGTATTGTAGAGAATACGTCTAATTGTCTTTTAGACGTGTACGTCTAATTACGCATGAACACCATGTGTTAGACGTGTGTTTGGTTAGACGTGAGCATCCTCTTGCTCATGACGTAAAAACGTCTAATGTCTATTAGACGTGTACGTATAACCGCGTAGGTTTTAAAACCTCAACATATATACTTAGATGTATAAATTGTTAGCAAAAATACGTCTAAGTACAGACCGTTTCTTTTAGACACCCTTGTCTAATAGATCGATTAAGGACATTCGTCTAGAGAGTATCTTTACTTTCAAAGTAATTTTCCCTTTCATTTTATATTGGGACAGAAAAGTATAAGAAACAGTTTTTGTGGTCCAAAGACCAAAAATATTTTAAACAAATAAAAACATTTAATCTGCTGGAATGGCAAAGGCAATTGTTGATCTTCTAGGCTGTATACTCAAAAGAGTATTCTTCCTGCTTCCTTCCCGCAATCCTCCTGTATTACCTACAAAAGAAACTATTTACACACTTTGGTACCCATATTCAATTGGGTCCTCGATCAATTAGTCCCTTAGGAATCCATATTTGAGTTATTCTGATGGATTTAACATTTTGTGTTATGATTAATGCATAAGATTTTGACTTAGCAGATGACTTCCTGTTAGTCACTGATCCCTTAGTTTTTGAAGAAGACTTTCTTTTAAAACTCCTTGACTTTGAGTCAGGTTTTAGATTGCCAGACTTGTTGGCTGCTTCTAACTTATTTTTAAATCATCTAACAGTCGGCGGAACATAGATTATTTTGTTTTTGAAAGCTACTTCTTCATGAATAGGATCAGATTCAATATCAATCATACTCCCTTTGCCAAAACTTATTGGCTTAAGCTTGTCAGTTGCTGAGTTTGACTTTTTGCAGGACAAGTTAAGGTCATTGCCATCAAATCCCAATCCGGATCTAGATCCAGTAGGTTTTAACTTGCTGATCTGATATTTGACAGCTTCTCCAAACTTTGTCCATGCACAGATAACATAATTTAACCTCTTGTTTTCAGATGAAAGGGCTTGAATCTGTTCTCTGATCATCTCATTCTCAGATGAGATCTCTACAACCTTCTTTTCGAAAACATTTGACTCTTCAATTTGAAATAGAATCGGTTTATGTACATCTGGTGAAGATTTAGTTTCATTTAGGGATTCTACTAGCTTTCTATACTCGATGACCATGTCATCTAGTGCAGCTACCAGTTGTTCCCTTGAAAACTTTTCGGAAGAGAAGTCAAATACCTTAGTCTCCTGAGTCTTTTCTTCATCTTCTCTTGCCATGAAGTAAGCCACCTCTTCTTCATCACTTTCACTGGATGAGAAGTAGGAATCACGGTTGTTTCGTTGGTTCTTCCCGTCACCTGCCATAAGAGCCTTCAGCTCTTTTCCATCATCCTTTGCATCTTCATGTTTAGGCTTCCGGCATTCCAATGAATAATGACCTTTAATACCATAGTTAAAACACGTAACGTTATGATAGGATCAGCTTTATCGATAGAGACGGGGGTCTAGCTAAGGATGAAGGCTTATGAAAAATGGTTTGAAAGAAATCCTATTAGGGATTTAATTCGCTTTCTATTCTACGCAAACTTGTGTAAACACTTGAAACAGATTCAAGGCGGAATTGTTTACTTGGGTTTGAAGCACAAGATGAAATATGAAAAGATGACAGAAATGAGGAATACAACAGTTTGTTTATGGATGTTCGGAGAAACTCTCCTACGTCACCCTTTCTTCCAACCACCGGAAGGATTCACTATAATATGGTTCGAATCAAATACATTTTACACACACACTTAGCTCACTATTGAACAGAACACTTTCTTTTTCAATTACAAGATAAAGAATATCACTCAGCTAAAGGTGTTTTGATTCTAGCTCTCTCTTTATTCACACACAATACAATCAGAAAACAACTTCACAGTATGAGTTCAGTAAGAAAGATGATTGAGTAGTTTCTCTCTCTGCAAAATCAGATTGCTTGTTCGTTGTATTCGTTTGTTCGTGAGGCAGATTGTTCGTTGTCCTTGAGATTTGTTAAATACTGAGCAGGAGCTACCGGTCGAATCTTCAAGAATGATACGTGGCACTCTTCCATTGGAAAGCTTCCATTGTACACAGTAGGTTTTGAGCACAAGGATCGTGGCCGTACACCACTGGTAGTGCGCCGAATATTCCATCGGGGATGTACTTGCAAAACAAGTAATGTGAGGAAAATTCTCTTATGTGGCATTCCTTGATTGGATGCATATATTTGTTGTACTAATCTTCACTAGAAAGTGGAGCAGAAGTAGGGTACAACTATAGCTCGTGGGTAGGTGAAATACTAGATTCAAGCGCACTGCTTAAATTGAGCATTAGACGTATTTCAGTTAGACGGATTGTGAAAATTAGTCTAATGAAATAAGTCATCTCCTTCTAATAGAGAAACGTCTATTAGACCACCTGGTCTAATAGAATTAGACTCGCGTCTAATTGAAATAACCATTAGACTACACGTCTAACTCCATTGAGTTAGATTGCACGTCTAATTCCGGTTCTACCTCAAACTTGTCTGAAGAAGTTAGACCCACGTTTAACTTTCATTAATTAGACTACACGTCTAATTATCCAATAACCATTAGACGGCACGTCTAACTCCAATGAGTTAGACTGCACGTATAATTCCGGTTCTACCTCAGACTTGTCTGAAGGAGTTAGACCCACGTCTAACTTTCATTAATTAGACTACACGTCTAATTATCCAATAACCATTAGACGGCATGTCTAACTCCACTGAGTTAGACTGCACGTTTAATTCCGGTTCTACGTCAGACTTATCTAAAGGAGTTAGACGCATGTTTAACTTTCACAATCTATTAGACTGCACGTCTAACTCCACTGAGTTAGACTGTACATCTAATTTTGCATAAATTAGACTACCCGTCTAATTCCAAATATATTAGACTTACGTCTAATTCTGTGTATTCGTTAGACTTACGTCTAATTATTTACATCTATTAGGCTACACATCTAACTCCGGTGAGTTAGACTGTACGTCTAATTCTATGCATTAGACTTACGTCTAATTCCGTATATTCATTAGACCATCCGTCTAATTATACGTCTAACTCCAATGAGTTAGACTGTAAGTCTAATTTTATGCATTGAAAGCCAAAATCGGTCTAATACCCTCATTAGATCCAAGTCTTATGATATATTGTTTCAATACACCTGTATCAAAACTCATAAGTTATTTCATCATCAAAATCTCAGTAGTTAAATTATTTCAACACTTAGTCAAAATAATTTGACCCAACACGTTAGCTTTAGATTTCTTACTGTCATTAGAATTTGAAGAGTTTGAGTTAGAGTTTCTCTTCTTCATGAAGTCGCCAAACTTCTTCACAAAGAGAGACATAGCGTCGTTGCTCAGCTGTTGAGCCGCCATCTTTACATCCGGAGCGGTTGCTGGCTCTTCAGCAATCACCAGCGCATTGGCAATGATAATGGATGTGGATTGATCTTCTTCCATCCTACAGTTCAGCTCGAACTCATAGGCCTTGAGATCAGCAATAGATCAAAGAGAGAGATCTTATTAAGATCTTTGGATTCTTTCATTGCCATTGTCTTTATGTCCCATTCCCTTGGAAGTGCACGCATGACTTTAATAGAAAGCTCTCGGTTGCTATAGGTTTGGCCAAGGATGGATAGGGAGGAGACAATCTTGTTGAATCTGGTGTCGAAATCGTTCATTGTTTCACCAGGACACATCTTGAAACTATTAAACTACTGAGTGACAACCATAATCTTGTTTTCCTTGGTTTGCTCGGTGCCCTCACACAGTTGGGTGAGTCTGTCCCAGACCTCTTTAGCAGTATCGCATTCGATAATGTAGTTGAACATGCTATCATCGAGTGATCTGTACAGAACATCAAGAGCCATTTTGTTGAGGTTGTTCTGCCTCTTTTCTTCAGCGGTCCAGCCAGCTTTCTCCTTATCGATCTTGATAGGACCTTCTGTAACGACACTCCACATGTCATCATTAAGAAAAGAAAGATGAGCACGAACTCTTTTCTTCCATACAATATAGTTTTCTCGAGAGAAGGTTGGTATGGCTGTAGCACTGGCATCTTTGGTTATGGTCGACATTTTTCAGGAAAAGCTTGAGAATAGAAACAGAGATCTGATACCAATTGATAGAATCGACTTTATCAATAGAGACGGGGGTCTCGCGATTGATGAAGGCTTATGAAAAACAGTTTAAAAGAAATCTTGTTATGGATTTAATTCTCTTTTTATTCTACGCAAACCCTTGTAAACACTAGAAAGAGAATCAAGGCGGAATTGTTACTTAGGTTTGAAGCTCAAGATGAAGAATGTAAAGATGACAGAAATGAAAAGACACAACAGTTTGTTTATGGATGTTCGGAGTAAACTCTCTTACAACACCCTTCTTCCAACTACCAGAAGGATTCACTATAATATGATTTGAATCAAAATACAGTTTGCACATACTTAGCTCACTATTGAACAAAACACACTCTGTTCAATTTACAAGATGAAGAATATCACTCAGCTAAAGGTGTTTTTGATTCTATCTCTTTCTTAATTCACACACAGTACAATCAGGAAAGCAGCTTACAGCTTGAATATTCAAATGATAGATTTCTCATTAATTTCAGTAAGCAAGAAGATCGAGAGATTGTCCGTTGTCCTTGAGATTTGATAAATAATGGGCAGAGACTAACGGTCGAATCTTGGGAATGATATGTGGCACTCTTCCATTGGAAATCCTCCATAGTACACAACAGGTTCTGAGCACAAGGATCGTGGCCGTAGACAACAGGTAGTGCGCCGAATATTCCTCAGAGATTTACCTGCAAAACAAGTAGTGGGAAGAATATTCGCTTATGTGTCATTTGTTGGTTAGTTGCATCGGGCTGTCGTACTGATTTTCACTAGAAAGTGGAGCAGGAGTAGCATACAGCTGTAGCACGTGGGTAGGCGGGTGCTATCTTCAAGCATACTACTTAAGCATGGCATTAGACGTATTTCAGTTAGACGACCTCATCTAATAAAATCAAATGTCCCCGTCTAAGAGCAGAATCCATTAGACCACCGGGTTTAATGGGATTAGACTTACGTCTAATTACAATCACTTCAGACTAATCTAAAGGAGTTAGACAACATGTCTAACTTTCACCAATTAGACTTCACGTCTAATTTTCACAAACCATCAGACTGCACGTCTAACTCCACGAGTTAGTCTACACGTCCAATTCCAGTTCTCCTTCAGACTAATCTAAAGGAGTTAGACTACACGTCTAATTTTCTCTTTCTATTAGACTGCACGTCTAACTCCACGAGTTAGACTGCACGTCTAATTACGGTTCTTCTTCAGACTTGTCTGAAGGAGTTAGACTCCACGTCTAACTTTCTCAATCTATTAGACTGCAAGTCTAACTCCACGAATTAGACTGCACGTCTAATTCCGAATTCATTAGACTGCACATCTAACTCCACGAGTTAGACTACACGTCTAATTCCGAATTCATTAGATTACACGTCTAACTCCACGAGTTAGACTGCACGTCTAATTCTGAATTCATTAGACTGCACGTCTAACTCCACGAGTTAGACTGCACGTCTAACTCCACGAGTTAGACTGCACGTCTAATTCAGAATTCATTAGACTGCACGTCTAACTCCACGAGTTAGATTGCACGTCTAATTCCTCCAGTTAGACTGCACGTCTAACACCGCTTAGTTAGACTACACGTCTAACTTCGCTAGTTAGACTGCACGTCTAACTCTGTGCATCTGAGGCCAAATCAGTCTAATAAACCTCATTAGAACCAAGTCTTATGAAATCTGATTTCAATACACCTGCATCAAAACACGTAAATCATTTCATCATCAAAGTTCCAATAGTCAAACTATTTCAACACTTAGTCAAAATAATTTGACCCAACAGTGTCTGTTGGATGGTTTTGTGAAGAACCATTCCTTCTTTCTTGATAAAATAATTAAACTCCTCACCTAGGAACTCCAAATCTTTATTTATTCGGAGCTTTTAAACCTTCTTCCCGGTCTAAGTCTCTATCATCATCTTCAACTCCTTGAACTTAGTAAATGCCTCATCATTGTGCTTCAAGATGTAAACCCAAACCATGCATGAACAATCATCAATGAAGGTGATAAAGTACCGACCTCCACCTGGAGTTGCAGTCCTAGTTGGCCCCCACAAGTTTGAGTGAACATAACTAAGCGTCTCCTGAGTCACCTCAATTAACCTTCCAAAATTCACCCTCGTAGCTTTATCGTATATGCAGTTCTCGAAAAACTCCAAATCATTAAGTTTCTCCTTACCAAAATAGCCTCTCTTACTCAACTCCTTCAAACCCCACTCACTCACGTGCCCCAATCTCTTATTCCATTAACTTGTGGGCGATACATCTCGAGGCTCTACCACTACCGCCATGTCACAAACCAAGGTGCTTCATTAAAAGAAGTAAAGACTTTTCTCTCGTACGCCTATCATTACCACTAGTGACCCCTTGGTGACCCTTAATACGTTCTTCTCACACTTCCATGCAAAACCAAGTTGGTCTAGTGAACCTAGAGAGATTAAATTTCTCTGAAGGTTTGGGACGTGTCGTACGTACGTCAATTACCTTTCGATACCATCATATGTCTTCAAACGCACTATTCCGATCCCTATCACCCTGCAAGACTTATTGTTATCTAACAAAACATCTCCCTGAAGACTTCTCATAGGTCTCGAACCAACTCTCATTATGTGTCATATGGAACGAACATTGGAATCCATAATCCAACGCTTACGGATATTAGTGGAGACAATGAAAAGATTTGTACTTCCGTACCCATTCTTGACCTCTTGACCAACCGTCGCTTCTCTTCTTTTCTTCCCGTCATTACTCAAATCTAGACAATCTCTCTTAAAGTGTCCCCTTAACACAATTGTAGCACTTAGTAGATTTCTTCCCAAGAGACTTTGAATGCCTTTTATTCTTGCTTTTATTGTCTCTCATCTCGGTTCTCCCTCGAAACAAGAGTCCATCTTCACTTACATTTCTCTCTACATTATTCTTCTTTTGGTCATGCAATCTCAACGCACTCATCACAGCATCAAGGGTAAGCTCCTCCCTCCCATGCTCAAGTATATCTATGAACGTCTCATATGACTTCAATAAAGAATTCAAAAGCATCAGAGCCTTATCCTCATCCTTGTATTTATCCCTGATGTATCCAAATCAAGGAAAATGTTGACATAATCGTCGAGATGCGTCTGCAAGTCCTTCCCCTCATCCATTCTGAACTTGAAGAATCTCTTCTTGATGTAGATCTGAGGCGATAGTGTCTTAGTCATATACAAAGACTCCAACTAAATCCACACATTTTCCCAAAAAAAGACTAAATCCACACATTTGTTGTCATCATGAAACTAGCAACCTCTCACAACACCTTATCAATGAGACTAAAAATAGGCCATTTCCAAAGCCTCCATCTTTTTCTCCACATCCATTGACGCCGGTAATTGCGATTCCCCCTCGAGTGCTTTAGCAACTCCCATGATGCCAAAGTGTACCCTCATATTCATCTTCCACAACTCAAAGTCTTTCATCCCATCGAACTTCTCGATATCAACCCTAGAAGTTGATCCCATCTCAAATCTTCAAATAATTGACTAAATCAAAAAAAATTGAACCGCGATTACCTTAGTCCAACTTTGCTCTGATACCAGTTTATGGTGGAAAACTATCACCCTAAGAATGAAAACGGAATAATAACAACCGTAGTGGAATACAGAATAATAGTGTAAAAGTAAGAAAGAATGGAAATAACGATACAAGAATCTTACCTAGGTTCGGACCAACAATGTCCTACGTCCTACTTCAGAGAATCGATTCAATAGAGTTATAATATGGATTATAAACTTTAACATTATCTGTCTGTTCTAGGTTTTAGTCTCACACTCTTCTTGTTTATAATGTGTATATATATAGGTTTGTAGAATTTATAATTAGGGTAAAGATCATGTGACATCTTTGACATCTTCACCATGATATGATCTCGTGGCGATTTAGTTGACATTTCCATAATAACACGATTTGATTGACATCTTCACCATTATGTGATTTCATGCCTTTTTAAATCCAACAAATAATCACACATATATTCCTTCTCTCTTTGTACCTAACATTGAAGCACATCAAATTGAACCTCAAAACTCTAGGCCCAATTCCACTTAAGTTATTATGATTCCCTATCAACTTCAATATAGTTGTAATTCGATTTATAATTGAAAGTTTAAATTTTCTGATTCTTCGTCTAATTACGTTTATACCAATTGCGTTTATAGTCATATTGATGTTTGGGATTGATATGTTTATTACGATTCTAGTGCAATTTAAATATTTGTCGTTCCCAAACTCGATTTTAAGATCGTAGTTTGAGTGAGTTGTTTAGCGAGCCTTTACTCGAGAACGGTGAACCCGGAAATTCAATGACGAGTTAAGGAATGATTTGGGATCAATCCCAAGTTAATCCTTTGGTTTGAGTATATTTCACATTATTGGCTTAAGCTTTCTATTTTTATTTTTATTTTCATGTTTAGAATTAGAATATTTTCAATTATTTTGTAGCCATGAGTGCACTGTTTAGATATCGGGAAGTAATTCAAATAGAGAAACTCAAGTTTTTTTTGTCTTTTGATACCTATTTTTTTGGGCCAAAAACCGCGATTCCTAGTGAGTCTCCATTTGACCTTATTTGGATTCAATGATGCATCAAGATGGTAGTGGGAGTTATCCTCGCGAACGAGGAGAAACTTCCGTTCCCTTTGTGATGGAGGTCGGAAGGAGGATCCTCTAAGGGTGTGCTTCTTGTTCGTCTGTAGATAGCTAGAGGAACAAGACAACCCATTCTCATATCCGTATATGAGCTCACGTATCTGGCCCGCTCTTGCACCTGCTTGCCAACGAGCATAGGCTTGCGACCCTGGCTCAGAACTAAGACTGTGACCACGGCCATGTCCATTTGTTAATAATAATATTTTTCACAAATATATATTTTCTTATTTTGTTATGGGCATGTTTGACTTGATTTTGAACATTTGATGTGCTTTTTATGTCCACAAATGGACATTAAAATTCAAAAAAAATGTGATTTATGATGATAAAATTAATTTATGAATATAATAATTTTTTAATTCCCCTTTGAATAATTGTTTTCTCTCATATTCAAAGAATTAGTCTATTTATTATAAATAATTATTATTACCTTTATATCTAGTCTTAAGGCATAAGTTACATTTTAGATTGAGTTAGGATTTGTCAATAAAATAAATGGAATAAAATAATTGTAAAATACTTTTAAAAAATGGCCAAAATAATCTTTGTCTAAAACACGTTTGTAGTCTCTAAACAAGTAATATGGCTAGCCCTTTGGAGAGACATAAGATATGATAATCGAAAACCAATAAAATTTAATGGCTTTACATCAACCTTGTCTAAATTTAACAGACACTTAGAGTCAGTTTTAAGCAAGGAATAAGGTTAATTCCTTAATTTAGACATAATATTAGGATATTCACAAACAAAAGAATTTTAAACTCAAATTATGTGTAACAATCCTTCTTAAAAATTTAATGATCAACTCTATTCAAGTAGAGATTGTCCTTCTAGATAGGGGTATAGGACACAACACCATGACTATTTCCTAATATGTAACCAAGCTTAATACGATAATACTTTGATTTTTCTTTCTTTTAATTTCTTTGTGAATTAGATTATTACGCCTCAACACGTACTAATCTATAACCTGTGCAGACCAAAGGCAAAAAGTTTATGGTATAAAACTCTATTTCGGTTCATCATCTCTAAGATAGGACAACATCCTAAAATGATAGTCTTTCTATATATTTTTTATGAGATTCGAGAGGAGGTAAGACAAGAGATTCTATAACATAATTTCTATAGAAAAGTATTTTCCTTTAACAATGCACGGGTCGAGTCTATCATTCAAATCCATCATTGAGTCTTCTCTGTGGACAAAGCACACGAAAGGATAGGTAAGACATGGGACCAACTAATTTCGGATTGCACAAACTGCCTTAATGATGGTGCATTCAAATAGATAATAAAGCTAACGATTAGGACATATCCTTTCATGAGAAAAGTAAAAGCTTTTTATAAAACGGGAGGGCGAAATATAAAAAATATGTACAATAATATTTACAAATAAAATATATATTCAAATAAAATAAAAAATTAAAGAAATTTAACCCACTAAGGTAGCTTAGTAGTAAAAGTCGGCTTAAGAGACCAAAAGGTCACAGGTTCGATTCCATCTAGAAGCGCTTTGAGTTTAATATGGGGTCCATGATTGTGGGTGTCATTCAAGTTCTCCTTAATTTAAAAAAAATAAAAATAAATAAAAATAAAGTTAAAGAGATATAATCAATTATGTATGTTTGACCTATCTTTATTCCACGTTTTATTAGTGCATTTTATTAGTGCACCCAAAATGTCTCCCAAAACTCTTTTATTTTTAAGTACTTCATCATTCTCGCTGTCACTTCTTATCTCATTTTCTTGATTAGATTTTAATATGAACACAAGTTTCAAATAGAATGAAAACCATGCAATATATAAAACACAAATAAAAAACAAATTTTGACTACTAAACTTAATATTTTCAAAAACCAATATTATCATAAATAATCTCACTTTCGTCCTTAAAAATTAATATTTTAAACTCAAAATAAGTTTATATAAGTACTAAAATTTTATATTCCAATTTATAATATTAATATAATTATTTTGACTTATTTTCAAATAAATAAAATCAAAATAATTAACCTCGTGGCTAAAAATCAATTAAAATAATTAATTAGGATAACTATTGTAATAATTAAAACCTAATTAATTAATGAAAATGGTCCAAATAATATAAATAAAATCATTTAATATAAATGTTGTACTCATTTATTTTAAAATAATTTTAGAAAAATTAAAGGAAAAAAATAAATAATTTAGAATGAATTTTTGTATCCATTTTATTTAAAACAATTATTTATTTAACCCTACAAATATAAATAAAATTAAAATTAAAATAAATTGATAAAATATTTTCCATAATTATTTTAATATTTTGTAAATTCAAAAAGATCAAAATTGAAGCCAAAAGGGTGGAAAAAAATTAATTTCAAACAAACCCTTAAAGTTTTAAAATAAAAATAAAATCACAATCTAGTGTGGTCGAATATAGGATAATTGGCTGTAGTAGAAACCGCGTTCATCCCATGGACGCTGGAATTGCATCCAACGCCTTAGAGCGCTTTGCGTAACCGGTTGTAGCCTAGGAGAAGCGCGCGCGAGGTAACAGATTGGCTAACGGGCCACTCAAACGCAACGGTGCTTCGATAGAACGCTGACGGAACGCAAAACGCGTATGAAACGATGTCGTGTTGGACTCTGATCTTCTTCTTCATCGTAGTGCCGTTTAGATAAGCTTGAAGATCCATGATTTTGCCAAGTTAGAACTCAACCGTTAGTCCACCATTTCGACTCATTTAAAGCCTGAAATGCTCACCTTACAATGATGATCATTTCTATCTAACAAAATAGGGATGAATCATCCCTATTCTGGTGACATAAGTCAAGAACATCCAAAAAAACTATTAGTGGATTTTGGTCGATTCAGGCCACTTGGAGCCTCCACTGACTCAGGAACAGTATAAATATACCCCTGAGTCATTCTGAATCCAATGAACCAACTCATAATCTTTAAATTAAAGAAAATCAGAAATCCGCCATTAAAGTTTGAAGCTTTCGAATTTTTCGAATTTTTTTGTTTGAGGCCTTAAATCTTGGATCTTACCATCTAAAAAAACTCTTTAAGGATCAAGGAGTGTTATCCAATCCTTGTTAAGGTTTCAATCACCCTCTAATTTATATTCACAATTTGAATTTGAAATTTTTTATTTCAAATTGATAAGCTTGTATGCTTGGTGTTTATGGTGTTTTATGGTTGAAAATTCATCCCTAGATGATTTAGAAAATATGGATATGATAGAACCGATCAATCGATCTAAATAACAAAAACACAAATTTGAATTTAAAAAAAAAAATGAGTTTGTTGTTCTTGGATTAATTATGTTGAATCACAACCCAGAAACTTCCCAACATGATTGTAATGATGTTAGGAAACTATTTTGATGATGTTTGATCAAAATTAAAATTTTCAATTTGGAAAAAAACTCCAAATGACAAAATATTTTATAGTTCGAGCCCCAAATGGCCATACTCAAAGTTTGAGCCTTATATATTAAAAATGTCCAAGTTCGAGCCTCAAATGGTAATTGGGCCATTTAAAATTAAAGAGAGTAAAAAAAATGATAGTCTTATTTTTATTTTGTGTTATGTATCATGTAACAAAAAAAAATTTCATATATTTATCGCCCTTGTCATAAATTCTTTTTTCTTTTTTATTAGTGTACTAACTAGTAATACCTATCTAACTCCATAATTTATTTCCATATTAATTTAATATTAAAATTAATAAATCTATATTTCCACTTCTTATATAGTTTTTGTTTCAAGATAATTTTTAGAAAATATATTATAATTAATTTTTATTAAAAATTAAATTATAAATTCAAATAATAAATATCTTTATTAAATAATATTTTATTTAAATAAATTATGACATGATCAAATATGGTTTATTCAAAGTATACCAAAGTATATAGTTACAATATAAAAGTTGAGAAAAATAGTATGGATCCAAATTAATGAGCGATTTTTTTGAAATGAACTGGGTGCATTTACTATATTGATAGGATTGGGGTTATAAATGAGTAGAGCTAGAGCTTTTCGATTAAAGCTCGACTCGAACTTGACTTTGACCGAGTTCGAGCTAGGCTCGAGCCAACTCGTTTAATATTCGAGTCAAGCTCATATAATATTTGCTCGCTGGTTTGTCGATTTTTTTCTATTTTGATGATATATAATTTATTTATATATTTATTTTAATTATTAAAACTTAAAACAAATATTTTTTTCTCTCTTCTAAAAGTTCATATAGTATACCCACAAATTACATTATTATATCTTAATTACATTATTATATCTTAAGAGCCAAAAGCTAAAAAGAAAACTCATAATTCCCTAATACATCATAATATCTTATTATTCATCTTCACTATTTTTCTTACTCATTCATAAGTGATTTTTTTTTAATAAAATTTCTGTCATTTATTCACATGGTACGCATGAAATACACTGCTAGGAAATCGACTGGAGGCAAAACACCGGAAAGTAAGTGGCGACAAAGGCAGCTAAAAGCTCTTCTCAAGCTACTAGAGGTGTGAAGAAGCCTCACAAGTTTAGACCAAGAATTGTTTCTTTGAGAGAGATCTGTAAGTTCCAAAAGTGTACGAAGCTTTTGATCCGTAAGCTTACATTTCAAACACTTATTTGTAAGATTGCACAAGATTTCAAAACAAATCTCGGAGCTCTATCGTTGCTTTTCTTCAGGAGGCAATTGAGTCTTATTTTGTCGGTTTATTTGAAGACACTAATCTATACGCCATCCACCCAAATGTGTGACTATTATTCCTAAAGACATTCAACATGCGAGACGTATCCGCATTGAGAGGGCCTAGAGACCTTATATGTGTAGAATGATTATGTTAATTGATAGGATCGACGTAATCGATAGAGACGGGGGTCTGGCTATTGATGACGACTTAGGAAAAATGGTTTGATAGAAATCATGTTAGGGATTTAAATCATTTTCTATTCTGCACAAACCCTTGTAAACTCTTGAACGATTCAAGTGCAGAAATGTTTGCTCAGGTTTGAAGCTAAGAACCAAGAATAATAAGATGACAGTATGAAAAAGACACATCAGTTTGTTTATGGATATTCAGAGCTAACTATCCTACGTCACCCCTTCTTCCAACCACCGAAAGGATTCACTATACTTTCGAATCAAATACAGTAGCACGATTAGCTCACTGTTGAACAAAACAGACTCTGTTCAACTTACAATATGATGAAGAATATATCACTCAGCTAAACAATGCTTTGATTCTAACTCTCTCTTGATTGAACACTCAGTAAAAACAAGAAAGCAGCTCGCACAATATGATAGTTTGTATGCTTAGATTGAATACTTTGTAATTCTAGCAGTGTTCAGCAAATTCTCTTGTTCTTCTTCTGGCAGTTCTTCCGTTGTCCTTCAAAATCTTTAAATAAGGAGAAAGTAACAACGGTCGAATCTTTCATAATGACACGTAGTGTGCTTCCATTGGAACGCCTCCATAGTACACAGCAGACTCTGAGCACTAGGATCGTGGTCGTACCAATCTGGTAGTGCGCCAAATATTCTTCAAGGATATTCCTGCAAAAACAAGTAGTGGGATTAATCAATTGGTTGCAACTAGTTGCCGTACTGATCTTCACTTGAAAGTGGAGCAGCAGTAGCGTACAGCTAGTTGATCATGGGTAGACGGGTGTTAGCTTCAAGCAAGTTCATAAGCATAGCATTAGACGTATTTCACTTAGACGACCTCGTCTAATGAAATTAGACGCCCCCGTCTAATAGCAGGATCTATTAGAACACCTGGTCTAATGGGATTAGACAACACGTCTAATAACATATCTCTTTAGACTAATCTGAAAGAGTTAGACTACACGTCTAACTTCCAATAGTTAGACAGCACGTCTAACTATACATCCCTTCAGACTAATCTGAAGGAGTTAGACCGCACGTCTAACTCTCATCTGTTAGATTGCACGTCTAACTCCGTGTGTTAGATTGCACGTCTAACTCTCATCTGTTAGACTGTACGTCTAACTCTGTCTGTTAGACTGCACGTCTAACTACGTTTGTTAGACTGCACGTCTAACTACGTCTGTTAGACTGCACATCTAACTCTCATCTGTTAGATTGCACGTTTAACTTCGTCTGTTAGACTGCACGTCTAACTACGTCTTTTAGACTGTAAGTCTAACTCTGTCTATTAGACTGCACGTCTAACTACGTCTGTTAGACTGCACGTCTAACTCCGTGTGAATCAATACATCTAATGCCCAATTAGTCTAATGAACCTCATTAAGACTAAGTCTAATATAATCTGTTTTCGATACACCTGCACCAAAAACAATTAGACGACATAGATTGAGTTTTATATAAATTCATCATTAAAATTCCAATAGTCAAACTACTTTGACACTTAGTCAAAATAATTGGACCCAACAATTTCCTCTTTTTTCATGATGATGTTAAAAATTTGCATAGGTAACAAATTAAACACTCATCATATAAAATGCAGAGTTAAACTTGTTCATCCATTTTACACAGACATTTTCCAAAGTCAATATTCAGAAACCAAGTTCATAACTAATAATACCATTATCAGATAAAAACATCAGACAAAAACAAGATCATGAGTGTTTTTCAATAGGAATACAAAACATCTTTTCAAAAACAACAAAACGGAAACAAAATAATTTCTATCCTCCTCCTTTCTCTCTTCCCCATTTTTAACATCATCTGGAAAGAAGAATCTACAACCTAAGAAGTCTTTAAGACTACGGTTAGAGCGGAGTTGTAGACACCTCTGTCCCTTTTCTTTGATATAAGCCTTTTCACCCTAAGAACATAATCAACAACCTTCTGGCTGTTCAGGGTTTTGGAGGATGAATGATACCCGTGACCAGATTCATCGAGAAGACAACAAAGAAATGCGCCAAGAGGAGCATCAAAACCGAAGATCGTCTTCTGGGCACAGAGCATTCTGACCAGGTTGCCAAAGAGGAACTTCTTCGAGTTGATGGCAACACCTCTTGTAATGTCCACCATCATCTTAAAGACTTTTGAAAAGTAAGTGTAAGAGGAATCTTTTGCAAGGAAGGATTTGGAGATGATGTCGCTGAGTAAGGCGTACTCAACTTTCAAAAAGTTGGTCTTCCCGTGATTCTTCACTAGAAGGGTTGCATCTGAAAAGACATTCATCATCTCCGATAGGATCTCAGGAGAGGATAAAGGAAACTCATGGATTCCTACGGTTGGGAGAAGGAAGAACATGACGAATGTATCTTCATTAAAACATATCATTCTGTCGAGAACAATCCCGCATATATATTTGTCGTTGTAAAACTTGGCGGTTTCAAAGAACTCACGAATGATCTGTTCGTGATAAATGCAGTGGGGGCGAAGAAACTTCTTCAACCCAGAGGCTTCTAATGATTCAAACATTTGAACCATTCCAGGAATCGGTATAGAATACACAGACTGGAAATCTACTTGCAGAGATTTTGAAGAGAAGGAAGTCATTTTGACGATTCGAATTCTAGACAAAGAGAGATACGGATTTGGGAGTACTCAACCATTTGAGTAATACCATTCATTAAATATCAAGAACCTAACGTGTAGTTAATATCTAATGATTATACCAACCGTCAAAGCGTCACAGACCTATTCCCTAGGAACACAACTGTTAATGTTAATCATGAAAGCATGCAGTTAATATTAGACGTATAAATGGAAATAATATCTGAAATATCAGTCACTCTTGACAAATTGAGAGACACTTGTCTTCAATTTATTTGAGAGGTGACTGATTCATTTTAGGCGGGAAAAAGGTACATGGACAGATTCATATGCAGATGACAGTTGTCCAAATAGCTAGAAGATGAAAAGTCTAAGTACACAAGTAGTTAGACGTTTATTCTACTTTTCACATTTTTCACTTCTACTTGGAAAATCTGTCTTATAGACGACACGTCTAATTGTGCATAAACAACACGTGTTTCACGTGTGTCTGGTTAAACGTGAGCTTCCACTTGCTCCTGATATAAAAACGTCTAACGTCTATTAGACATATACGTCTAACCTCGCAGGTTAAAAACCCAAGAAATAATTTCCCAGAAGAAGATAAAAAAAACGGCTAGAGTAGACGTACGTCTAAGTAGTTATGCTTCTTAAACTTCTAATCTATTGGACGTATAAAGACCTTTGTCTTCTTGTCTGTCCAGTTACGTTTTGAGCAAACATGTTCCCCTCAATTTATGCACATAACAACATCAATCAAGATCAACAAGACCTAAAATATTTCTAAAGTGAGAGAACTTAGCTTCAGGCAGAGGCTTCGTGAACATATCTATCGTTTGTTAATTTGTAGGAATATATTGAAGACGAATTTGCTTCTGATTAACATGCTCTCGGATAAAGTGATGCCTGATTTCGATATGCTTTGTCCGAGAATGCAAAACTGAATTATAGGTGATTGTGATTGCACTAGTGTTGTCGCAGAAAATTGGAGATTCATCAGCCTCAATCCCATAATCTCTAAGCTATTGTTGAACCCACAAAAGTTGAGAGCAACAACTGCCAGCAGCAAGATACTTTGCTTCAGCTGTGGATGTGGCAACTGACGTTTGCTTCTTGTTAAACCATGAGATAAGACGATCAACTAACAAGTTACATTTGTGCTCTTTCTATCAATTTTTCATCCTGCATAATCTTCATTTGAGAAACTGGTCAAGTTGAAACTGGAATCCTTCGGATACCACAGTCCCACATTTTGAGTTCCCTTTAAATATTTAAGAATGCGTTTGGCAGCAATAAAGTGAGAGAGTTTAGGATTAGCCTGAAATCTTCCACAAACACCAACATCAAATTGGATATCTGGTCTACTAGCAGTCACATAGAGCAAAGACTCGATAAGGCCTCTATAAGTTGTGACGTCAACGTTTTGGCCACCTTCATCTTTATCCAATTTACTAGAGGAGCTCATTCGAGTGGCTGCAGTAGAGCAGTTCTCCATCCCAAACTTCTTTAGCAATTCTTTGGTATACTTGGCCTGATTTATGAAGGTTCCTTTCTCCATCTGACGTACTTGAAGCCCGAGGAAGAAAGTTAATTTTCCCATCATGCTCATTTCAAGTCTGTCCTGCATCAGCTTAGCAAATTTCTCACACAATTTGGGATTAGTTGAACCAAATATAATATCATCAATATATATTTGAACAAGAATAATGTGAGAGTCTTTAGTGAATCTAAATAGTGTTTTATCCACAGTTACAATAACAAAATCATGATCAAACAGAAATTCAGTCAAGGTGTCATACCAAGCTCTAGGCGCTTGTTTCAGACCATACAGGGCTTTGTCAAGTTTATAAACATGATTTGGTGACGTATGATCTATAAAACCAGGGGGTTGCTCAACATAGACATCTTCATTTACTTTACCATTTAAAAATGTACTCTTTACATCCATTAGAAAAACTTTAAAGTTCTTAAATGATGCATATGCGAAGAAGATTCTAATTGCCTCAAGTCTTGCTACAGGTGCAAAAGACTCATCAAAATCGATATCTTCCTCTTGTCTGTATACTTGAGCAACTAAACGGGCTTTGTTTCTAATAACTAAGCCATCTTCACTAAGCTTATTTCTAAAGACCTATCTTGTTCCTATGATTGACTGGTTAGTTGGTCTAGGAGTTAGATGTCACACTTTATTTCTCATAAATTGGTTTAACTCCTCCTTCATGGCATTTATCCAATATGGATCAACCATTGCTTCACCAATTTTCTTGGGTTCAATCTGAGAAATAAAGGAAAAATTGGTCATTTCATCCATCAATTGACGTCTTGTCCTTCGAGGAGAGAAAGGATTTTCGATGATCAATTCGGGTGGATGATTCTTGTTCCATCTAAAGTTGGATCCAAAAGGATTGGTCATATAAACGGGTGACTCCGCGATGTTCAAACTCTTAACAGTTTGTTGAACAGGAGTTTGTACGTCTGGTTGAACTTCAACCGGATCAGTCACAGGGTTAGACAACGAAGTCCGTTTATCCAGAACTTCTTCCTCACTTACAGACTCAAGACTAGTCGCTTCTAGTCTGTCAGCAAGGTTAGTGGAATTAATGGATTTTCTCTCAACAGACTCATCAAATACTACATGGAGGGATTCTTCAACGGTTTTTGTTCAGTTGTTGTATACTCTATTAGCCTTGCTTACTGAGGAATATCCCAACATGAATCTCTCATCTACTTTAGCATCAAAAGCGGTCAAATAAACTTTTCCATTGTTATGAATAAAACATTTACACTCGAATACTTTAAAGTAAGAAACTGTGGGAATTCTCCCGTAATACAGTTCATAGGGAGTTTTATCAAAACGTTTGTTAATTATTGACCGATTTTGTGTGTAACAAGTAGTGTTTATGTCTTTTGCCCAAAACCTCTGAAGTACGTCTGATTTAGTCAGCATAGACCTCGCTGTTTCCTTCAGAGTCCTCACTCTTCTCTCAACAATGCCATTCTGCTGTGGAGTTCTGGAACTAGACAACTTGTGCCTAATCCCGGACTCCTCAAGATAAGAAGATAGGTATCGGTTAGTGAACTCAGTTCCCTGGTCACTTCTAATGCATGCAATATTCAAAGATTTATGATTCTGAATTCTTTTAAATATTCTAATCAAATTTTCAGCAGTTTTATCCTTTGATGGCAAAAATTCTACTCATGTAAATTGCGAAAAATCATCAATAACAATTAGGGAAAATCTCATTCCTCCTAGGCTTTTTACAGGAATTGGACCAAACAGATCCATATGTAACAATTCTAAGCAACGGCTGGATTGAGATTTCTCTTTACTCTTGAACGATGATCTTCCCTATTTGCCTAACTGGCAAGCAGAGCATACCTTGTCCTTTGAAAACTGAAGTTTAGGTAAACCAATAACTAAATTGTTTGAACAAATGTTGTTGATGGTTTTAAATTTAAATGGTTCAACCTTTTATGCCATAACCATTTCTGGTCATTCTTGGAAATCATGCACATAGGATTAGAAGATTCTTTTTGCCAATTCATTTTATATGAATTTCCTACTCTACTACCAGTTAATAAAGTGTTTCCATGTTGATCCTTAACTAGGCATGCATGAGTTTGAAAATCAACTAACAAACAATTATCACATAGTTGACTAATACTAATCAGGTTATAGCACAAGTTGTCCATAAGTAACACATCATTAATGGTTAGATTACCATGGATAATCTTACCCTTACCCATGATCTTACCCTTCTAGTTATCACCAAAAGTGATCTTAGGTCTAGAACAATCTGCTATATCGGTGAGAAGTCGTCTGTTTCCTATCATATGCCTGGAACAGCCGCTATTCAGATGCCACACAAATTTCTCGAGACCATCATTCACTTGTACCTACACAAAATAAATATTTACAATCTTTTGGTACCCATATTCAATTGGGTCCTCGGTCAATCAGTCCCTTAGGAATCCATATTTGGCTTATTCTAATGGATTTCCCGTTTTGTTTAGTAATTAATGCGTATGATTTTGACATAGTAGACGCCTTCCTACTACCCACTGATCCCTTATCTTTTGAAGAAGATTTTCTTTTAAAACTCCTTGACTTTGAGTCAGGTTTTAGGTTGCCAGACCTGTTGGTTGCTTCTAACTTATTTTCATCCAACTGACAGCAGCGGAACATAAGTTATTTCATTCTTAAAAGTTACGTCTTCAAGAATGGGATCATATTCAATATCAGTTAAACTCCCTTTAACAAAGCTAACTGGCTTAAACTTGTTAGTTGATGAGTTTGACATTTTGCAAGACTGGTTTGGGTCATTGCCATCAAATCCCAGACCAGATCTAGATCTAGTAGGTTTTAACATGCTGATCTGATATTTGACAACTTCTCCAGACCTTGTCCATGCACTAACATAGTTTAGCCTCTTATTTTCAGCATAAAGAGTTTGAATCTGTTCTTTGAGCATTTCATTTTTAGATGAAACTTTTACTTCTTTCGTTTCAAAAACACTTGTTTCAGAAGTTTTATGTGAAGAGGAGATGTTGGCCTCATATTTCATTTTCATTTTATAAAATGAATCTGATAACTTCTTGTACTCAATGGGCATTTCATTGAGTGCAGTAGTTAGCTCTTCGTTGGTAAATTCTGGTGTAGAAACATCATTTTTCTTAGATTGGTCGTTTGCCATCAAGAATGTTACGGCTTCAATCCCTTTTTCAGCAGGAGACTCCTCTGAATCGTTGTCGGCCCATTTGGATTTATTCTCAACACACATGAACACTTTCTGGTCCTTCTGATTCTTCTTTGCTTGAGCATTTCTACCATAAATCTGAGTCAACTTTTCCCATATTTCTTTAGCAGAGGAACATGACTTGATTTCGTAGAATATGTTCATGTTGATCGATTGATACAGAATATTTTTGGCCACATTATTTAGGATGTTCATCATCTTATCTTTAGTAGTCCACTCACATCTTGGCTTCGAAATCTTTATGGGGCCATCAGTAATGACGCTCCGCATATCGCAATCAAGAGCTGCCAAGTGAGCTTGCATTCTCATAATTTAATAGTCACAGTTGTCTCTTGACAGAATAGGGATCTCGTTGATGATATACATGATTCTGGTTCTTTAAGCTTGAGAATAGGAAACAGAGCTCTGATACCAATTGATAGGATTGACGTAATCGATAGAGACGGGGGTCTGGCTATTGATGACAACTTAGGAAAAACGGTTTGATAGAAATCCTGTTAGGGATTTAAATCACTTTCTATTCTGCACAAAACTCTTGCAAACTCTTGAACGATTCAAGTGCAGAAATGTTTGCTCAGGTTTAAAGCTAAGAATCAAGAATAAGAAGATGACAATATGAAAAAGACACAAAAATTTGTTTATGGATGTTCGGAGTTAACTCTCCTACGTCACCCCTTCTTCCAACCACCAGAAGGATTCACTATACTTTCGAACAAATACAGTTGCACGATTAGCTCATTGTTGAACAGAACAGACTCTGTACAACTTACGATATGATAAAGAATATCACTCAGCTAAACAATGCATTGATTCTAACTCTCTCTTAATTGAAAATTCAGTAAAAAACGAGAAAGTAGCTCGCTCAATATGATAGTTTGTATGCTTAGATTGAAAACTCTGTAATTCTAGCAGTGTTCAGCAAATTTTCTTGTTCTTCTTCTGGAAGTTCTTCCGTTGTCCTTCAAAATCTTTAAATAAGGAGCAGGTAACAACGGTCGAATCTTTCATAATGACACGTGGCGTGCTTCCATTGGAACGCCTCCATAGTACACAGCAGACTCTAAGCACAAGGATTGTGGCCGTACCAATCTGGTAGTGCGCCAAATATTCTTCAAGGATATTCCTGCAAAAACAAGTAGTGGGAAGAATATTTGCTTACGTGGCATTAATCAATTGGTTGCAACTGGATGTCGTACTAATCTTCACTGGAAAGTGGAGCATGAGTAGCGTACAGCTAGTTGATCATGGGTAGACGGATGCTAGCTTCAAGCAACTACTTAAGCATAGCATTAGACGTATTTCACTTAGACGACCTCGTTTAATGAAACTAAACGCCCCCGTCTAATAGCAGGATCCATTAGAACACCTGGTCTAATGGGATTAGATAACACGTCTAATAACATATCCCTTCAGACTAATCTGAAAGAGTTAGACTACACGTTTAACTTCCATTAGTTAGACTGCATGTCTAACTATACATCCCTTCAGACTAATCGGAAGGAGTTAGACCGCAAGTCTAACTCTCATCTGTTAGATTGCACGTCTAACTCCATGTGTTAAACTGCACATTTAACTCTCATCTGTTAGACTGCACATCTAACTATGTCGGTTAGACTGCACGTCTAACTACGTCTGTTAGACTACACGTCTAACTACGTCTGTTGGACTGCACGTCTAACTCCGTCTATTTGACAACACGTCTAACTATGTCTGTTAGACTGCACGTCTAACTCTCATCTGTTAGATTATACGTCTAACTCTGTCTATTAGACTGCACGTCTAACTCCGTATATTAGACTGAACATCTAACTACGTCTGTTTGACTACACGTCTAACTCCGTGTGACTCAATGCATCTATTGCCTAATTAGTCTAATGAACCTCATTAAGACTAAGTCTAATATAATCTATTTTCGATACACCTGTATCAAAAATGATTAGACGGCATAGATTGAGTTTTATATACATTCATCATCAAAATTCCAATAGTCAAACTACTTTGACACTTAGTCAAAATAATTTGACCCAACATTAATAGTTTTGCTTCTTGTCTAGTATCAAGTATCAATTAGTTTCTTTCAAAAGACTCCACTTAAAATGTCTACTTTGGCTTTGTTAGATCGGTATCTTTTGTATGTTGTTATTTTTCATTGATAATTCAATATTGACTTGTTCTAATTGATTTTCTTTCAAATTGGCATTTTCTTACTTTTTCAACTATTTATAATGAGAAACGAATTATTTATTATAAGTTAAAATCTATTTTTACTTCTTCTATCGCTTTTGTTTTAAGATAACTCTAATTTCTTTTTGTTTTAAGTAAATTCATCAACAAAGAAATATATAAACTCTTTTATTTTGTAATTTTAAATAGTTATGAAGGTTACATATTTTCCTTTTAAAATATCATGTTTTGAATGTTGAATAGGTATGAAAGTTTGATATTTTCATTTTGAAAATAAATTTTAATTTGAATTCGAGCTCGAGTTATAAAATTTAATTTTAGTTCAAGATTTCTAGTTGAGCCGAGTTTGTAGGTAAATAGTTGAGTCGAACTTGAGCTCAAATTTATAAACACCTTCGATCTCGAGTTTGAGCTAATAAATACTAAACCGAGTTGAGCTCGAGCAGTTGGGTTTGGCTCATTTGCATTCCTAGATAGGATTAAATAAAGAGGCTATTATATATTTTTATTGTTCCTTACTATTTTATATATTAACATTTCTTATGTTCTTACAATTAAATAAACTAATCTTTATTTAAGTGTAGCCCAACTCAAATTACCACTCACTATTCAACTTTCATGTGACAAACAAAATACTAAGTAATGCAACATCTAGTTTTTTCATTAAATAACAAAACACTTACCTATTATTCTCAAGAACAGGTTTAAAATGAGCTTCATCATCCCAAGAATAACTATTTCAAGCATCAATTGAAAGTTTGTTAGGCAATGAATTGGATGTATAATGTTTTTAAAATTTGCTTGACTACATGAACATTAAAGGTAGATTAATCATGTAGAGAATAAACAGGTCTATATAAAGACTATAATAGACCTGAAGCGCAGCCCAAAAAATAATAATTTGTTACTTACCAAGTCTCTATATATCTATATCTATATCTAAACTTTTTTAAAACTATTAATATTTAATGTTGCCTATTTAGTTAGTGTGATATATTTTGTATATCATACATTTGTTGGGTTATGTCCTCCTAGTTGGAGAGACCCACTTGATATGGGCTTTATTTAGGTCCACATTATATAATATTAAGAGACGTTATTTTTTATCTAGGTTTTTAGTGGGTTTTACAGAACATGAAGAGAGAGAATAGAGCAACAACAGATTCAATGTTTTGAGGTATCAAATGGAGAAGATTTTCGTTTGTCGGATTTTGCACTACTTGATCGACTTCAAACATTGACAATTTGTTAGTTATTTATGGGTCTGCATTCCAAAACGGTGAAGATTCTAAGGCTTCTAAGTCAGTCCGTCGAACAACTAAAATTACATAACTTGTATGGTTTGTTGATCTTGCTCTTTCTTGTTCTTTGTTGTTATTTGCCAAGATTGGTTTGTGATCGTGATGCAATTGATTAGACTATAATTTAAATATATCTATAGTGAACTCTTACTTGTAACATTGTTGATGATAGTGGATTGTTAAGTGGCTTATAGAAGTCTCGTGGTGTTTACTCTCGTGAGTTACTTTGAACTTTGATGTGTCAAACCATGTTTAGAGAAGTAAAAATATATCTTATGATCATATTCGAGTATTTGGGTGTATGGCTTATTTCCATGTTCCTAAAAATGAGAAGTCAAAATTGGAAGACAAGACCAAAAAGTGTGTGTTTGTCGGCTATGTACGGGATGCATTTGGATATCAGTTCTGTAATCCGATTAATAAAAGATTATTCATAGTTGCGATCTGTATTTATGGAGAATTATACTATCGAAGATATCGACAAGGTAGATGTGGTTGTTCCCACTCAAGTAAATCAGGAAATGGTCGAAATGAATACAATTCCAGTTGCTCCTAACTCGATAAGTACCAACAATGATCAAACTAAAAAGCAATGTATGGATTTACATGATGTTAATATTTTAAATATTAATGATTTTTTTTATTTTGTCTCTAGAAATCAACATAATACTAAAGTTAAAATGAGCAAGATAATGAAAATGATGAGGAGTCCATGTCTTCTAATGAACCAACACGATCTACTCGACAAAGACGTCCTTCAAGTAGATACTCGAGAAATGAGTAATTATTTTTCATTGATGGTGTAGAACTTTAGAGTTTTCAAGAAGCAATTAGAAAGTGAAAAAAAACAATGGATGGATGTCATGGAGGATGAGATACATTCTCTTCGTGTTAATTACACTTTTAAGATAACAAAGTTGCCTAAGGGTAAAAAGACTTTTAAAAATCGATGACATTATTAGTTAAAGCAAGATGAGCATATTTCACAGCCTTGATATAAGGCTCGGTTAGTTTTAAAAGGCTTTCTCGCAAAGAAAATGCATTGACTTTGGTGAGATCTTTGTTACTGTGGTGAAAATGCAATTTATTTGTGTGGTTCTTGGTTTAGACACTAGCCTTAATCTATAAGTTGAACAAATAGATGTGAAAATAGTATTTCTTCATAGAAATTTAGAAGAAGAAATATACATAGAGAAACTAGATGATTTTCAATAAAAATAAAAGAAATTTAAGTTTACAAATTATTGAAAAGTCTTTACAGTTTGAAACAAGCGTCATGACAATGGTATCGGAAGTTTAGTTAAATTACGGTTGAACATGGGTACAAGATAAACAAGACTGATCATTGCATTTTTGTGAGAAAAATATTTGTTAATGATTTTATTGGAATTTTAAACCAATTCATAAATTTAATTAATGAATAGAAATGAGAATTTGAGTAGATTTAATTCAAATGAAATTCACACAAAATTAAAATATGAATTAAGGTGAAATTTAATTCAAACGAAATTCACACCAAATTTAAATATGAGTTAATATTGAAATTTAATCCAAATGAAATTCATACCAAATTAAAATGTGAATTAAGATAAAATTTAATCCAAATGAATTTGTTAATTATTTAATTAACATTATTCATTGAATGAGGCAATTAACAAATATTGAATATATTCAATATTGTTAATTGTCATTGTAATAATGATGAGTTTATGGTTGCTATCAATTGTTATTGATAATTTTTGCTAGCAACAATTAAAACTTTGTGAAAATGAAAAATGAAGAGCCAAGAAATATAAGTCGTTGGATGATGGATTAGTGGATGTTAGATTAGAGAATTGATTAATGGTTTTAGAGTTTAATTTTCAGCTATAAATATCCCTCACTCTAATTTATATCAACACATCATCTTATCATTTCTCACTCTAATTCCAAGAGTTCTTTTATTATATTTGTGAGTGTACTTTGAGTTCTTCACTCGACAAATTTTTGTTGAAACTCGGTGATAGTTCACTTATGTTGGTCAAGTTTGTTGCGTAGTGATTGTAGTGCAGAATCACTGATAGATTTTTTGTACCCTATTAGACAACCATCTATGATAAGCTCCAGCACAAACAGGAGACAATAGAACTGTTTTAATGGAAATGTGTCTAACACGTGTCTCGAATCAACATTGTATTCCGGTGATTTCGTTCTTTGTACATTGTACTTTATTTGATTTATTTGTAATATTTTTTTATATATAGTTTCTATTTATTTAAAGACAATAATACTAACAGATTTTACTATTCTTCTACTCTTTATAGATGATATGTTGATTGTTGGAAGAAACATTTCTAAAATTAGTGAGTTAAAAGAGATTTTGAGTAAGTCGTTTGCCATGAAAGATTTGGGAGTAGCATGTTAAATTCTTTGGATTCGAATATTCATGATCGATATAATAGAAAGTTGCATTTGACATTAGAGATGTACATTAAGAAAATTCATCGACAATTCAATATGGACAAAGCTAAAGTGGTAAGTATTCCTTTATCTTTTCACTTTAAGCTTAGTTATACTGGTTGTCCTTCTATTGATGAAGAGAAGTTGTTTATGAAGAACATTTCATATTCTTCATAAGTTGGTAGCCTTATTTATGCTATGGTACTAGACCTAATATATCGCATATTGTTGGTTTTGTGAGTAGATATTTATCAAAATATGGGAAGACATCAATGAGAAGTCGTAAAGTGGATAATAAGATATTTCCGGATAATGACGAATCTTCAACTAACTTTGAGATGTGAGAAGCCTATGTTAATTGGGTATACTGATTTGGATTTGGCCGGAAACTTGGATAATCAAAAATCTATTTCAGGATATATGGTGACTTTTGTCGGGAAGTCGTGACTTCACAATGAAAAATGAGTTGAAACAAGAAAGGTATGTCTTATTTTGTGATAATAAAAGTGCAATTCATCTTGCCAAAAATTTATTCATTCACTCAAAGTCGAAACATATTGAAGTTTATTATCACTAGATTTATGATGTTTTTGATAATAAGATGTTAGAACTTGAAAAGATTCATACAAATGATAATGGATCAGATACGATGACAAATGTGATGTCACGAATCAAGTTCGAGTTTTGTCACAAGATTGTTGGGTAGACATTGCTCTCCAACTAGTTGGTCGAGGAGTTTGTTGGATTTTATCCTCCTAGTTGGAGAGACTCAACTTGGTTATGAGCTTTATTTAAACTCGCATTATATAATATTAATGAACATTATTTTTCATCTAAGTATTCAATGGTTTTACAGAAAAAATAGATTTAGGGGTTTGAGGTAGTAGTTGGAAAAGATTTATGTTTGTTGAAGTTATCACCATTTGATCAACTTCAAACATTGACACCTTGTTGGTTTTTTCTGGGGTTATATTCTTAACGGTAAAAATCAGTTTTTTAAGGCTTCTAAATCAGTCTGACAAACAACTAGAATTGTAGAATTTGTATGGTTGATTTTTCTTTTTCTCTCTTGTTCTTTGTTGAAATTTACCAAGATTGTTGTGTAATTTTGATACAATTGATTAGACTCTAGTTTGATTATATTTAGAGTAAACTCTTACTTATAACCTTATTGATGATAGTGGATTGTTAAGTGACTTATACAGGTCCGTAGTTTTTACTCTTGATTTGTAGAGGTTTTCAACGTTAAAACTTGTTTTGCATTTTCGCTTCAATTTCATTCTCTTTTTCTCATCTTTTATACTCAATTAATTGGGAAAGTGTTATGTTTTGAATAATACATTCTCCCATCAACATTAGCTTTGATTATCTTTATCTACATATTATTATTGTTTCTTTATGTCTAATACAGTTTTTTCAAGCTCACCCTAACTATAATTTCTGGATTTGTCGTGAATGCTTGAATTTATACTTATTTGTTGTATAAGTTTATTTATTATTTAAACACTCAATAGAAAGTGAGAACTAATTTGTATGTTATTTGTATGTTTGTGGTATGTAATTTGTAATAAAGGTAATTTTACCATTTTATAATAATTAGATAAACAAAACAATGAATTATATTGAATTTCTTAAAAAAAAAATAAGGGTAATATCACATTTTTACCGTAAAAAACATTGAAGTGGGCTTCAGCCCACCCCAAATAACAACGGAAAGAACTTTGATGTCATTCGTGGGTGTTAAGATTCATTCAACAACGGGATGGGCTGTGTGTTGATTAAATAACTACAATATAATCCCATATGATTGGATTAAGACCGACAAAATATGGCCAATGACTATTGGGATTAAACAACAACCAGAAAATAAACTCAGAGAATATAATAGCCGAAAAAATAAGAGCATCAACAAAAAAAAATTTAAAAGAAAAACTTTATTATTAAAAAAAATATAATAATAAATTTATGAGAAGTCTCCATCACCACCGTTGATTGTTGCAACCGAAGACTATTGACTTGATGTGCTTAAGAACAAAAGAAACTCTAATATTATGCTATAATAGATATAAAAAAAAATTATATTGGATTGTAATAATATATTAAGGATATATTATTCTATAATAACAAAACTAATAAAATTATTTTAGAAATCTTTCCTTAATCGTTCATTCATGACAAAGTCTTTTAACGCAAAGATCCTCAATTTATTAAGATTGAATTCAAATTTGTGAATTATAACCTCGAATGTCTTCAAATTTATCAAAATTTACTTCAAATAACCTAACTTCAAAATAACTATTAATTTTACTCTAATTGTAGACAGTAAATACTAAATAGTTTCCTTACTTCTTTTTACACTCTCAATATTAAGTTAACGAACTTTGAGTAAACTTTTGGTGGTTGATCTAGAATATTATATACAAAGAGAAAACTAAATAAAAAGTATTCTTAGGTTTGTTGATTTGCCTTTTTCCTCATTTACGAAAGAGAAGGGTAAATTAGGTAAAGTCAACTTTCATTCTCATAGAATAATTTACTTTTAGTTTTCTATCGTTGGAGAATTAGAAGCTAAATGGAGTAAAGTCAACTTTCATTCTCATTGGATTATTATTGGTCCAAGTCATTATTGTTATTATTATTATTATATTAGGGTTACTAGAATAATTCTTTTATTTAGTATAAGTTTTAATACGTAATTTTTCATAATATTATATAATGATAAAATAAAATAAAATATTTATATTAAATAATATAACAAGAGTACTGTTTAATTAAATTAAAATTATTTAAAAAATCTCGACCACAATAAATTATACTTTTGATAGTTTTTCTGCTAATCTAAGTTAGCCTCCAACTTACTCTTTTATGGACCACCTTCTCTCTCAATCACACTTTAATTAGGCTCCTCCACCAAACAAAAACCTTTTTCCCTTTAAAGGACTGGACACTCATATTATTCGTTCATCCTTGATAGCCTTCATTGCATGCTAGCTATTTCAATTTATGCCTTTCCTCACTTTAATTTAGATAAAGATGACAAATTATTGCTTGTTACTTATGTTGTTGATGTTAGTTCACAACCAGTTAGACATAATGTCATATCAGTTACTCTATTTGTAAGGTATATATGTTATTACTTAACCACCCAACTAATAAATCAGGTCACAAAACAAAATCTCCGTTACAATAATTTTATCAACACTTTACTTGGACAAGAATTAATATAGGCTCTATAAAAATCTTTCACCTTCTAGGAATATGTAGAGAATGCAATGATAAGAATTTCCGTGTTATAGGTTTCTCGAGGTTCTTTGAACCCAATTCGAGGGGATGGATCAAGATGACCATGTTGGTGACCATACTAAGTATGAGATAAAATAACTGGAACTGTTGTGAGGATAGAACTATGGTGAGAGTGTGTTAGTCAAATCATGGCCACGAAACATTTCTAAGGAGAATTGAGCTTTAAGTTGACTCCAACTACTTTGATTTAGGACATTTAAAACTTGCAATGTTTCTTGATACATCATTATTTTCATTTGTAATGTTTCTTGACACTGTCTTTCTTACTTTGATTCTGACTTTCAACTACGAATTGCTCCTTTTGTAATGTTTCTTGATACATCATTAATTAATTTATGATAAATAATGTACTAAATCTTTTTTTTATAATAATTTGATTAATGTATAATTATTATGGTAGAATGGAAGAGATGACTTTATTTGTTTGTTGAGGAAATGAGTTGGAGAAGGTTTTGATCGCAACTTTAAAGATATTATTGTACCGGTGGATGCAATCATGCAACTTGCAGTCTTGCTATTTGGTTTATTAATAGGTTAAATGTGTTATGTGTTGGTCCCTAACTCCCACTAACTCGTCAACCATTGAAGAATTATCAATCCTTCCTCTCGTTTTGAAATCAATTGAAAATCAAGTTGGGAACACTTTCAATAATTTGAAAGAACATAATAATCATCGGGGAAGTTGAAACGGTAACATCATCAAGAAAGCTAACTAACTTTTGGAAGCACTCGGAGAGGTTCGCAGGAGTAGAGATACAATCTAGCTACAAGTTGGGTTGAGGCGCCGGTGTCCCTTCACATTAAAGCATCTATCTCCGAGCAAGAGAGAGGGCATGAGATCATGGAGGAGGAAGTGTAAGACGGTACTCCACGCGTTTATGATATCACGAAAAATGAATGAATTGATCGCATGATTAGAGAACGAAAGTTTTTTTTTTTTTAATGAATGACATGCTCCAGAAACTCGGTGAGAAACTCGGTGTGAATAAAATTGTGATCAAAATAATTGTGAAATAAATTAAAAGTTCTAAGATTAAATTCAAAATAAGAATGAATGAATAGCTTCATTATTTTGAACTTGTGACAAAGTTTAATTTGTATTTATGAATTTTTGCACGATTAATTTTAATTATTAATTACGAATAGATAAAAAGAAAATATCAATAAATTACTTATTTGGTCCCATCCTAAATCCCTAGCATTGAATAATGGAATCATGCAACGTGGTTCTCTAGCATTGGATGCATGCTCTATTAACCTGCCAAGCAAAGCATGCCCTCCTCACTTTTCAACTCTTCTTCCATTCATTTGGCCGAAACCTAAACCAACCATAGTGATCGAGTAGTGACTTTTTCTATGACTCCTATTTCACTACTAATTTATTAATTCAACTCTTCTATTCAATTTTCAATTCATTATTATTTCAGAATGTGGTTGTTTGAATTAATAATAACCACTTGATAAATTTCAACTTAATTGATGAGCCTGAAAATTGGTATAATTGTGCCACCCACTGATAATAGATTGAGAAACAAATACAAAATTATCCGGCATAAGACTTATAATTTTCTAACCAGACCATAAGGTTATGGGTTTAATTTCATCTGAAAGTGTTTTAAATTTAAATGAGGGTCATGACTGCAGGGTGTCATGTTAGTTCTTCTTTAATTCTCAAAAATATAATTTTCTAACCATATACAAAATATCAACAATTGTTTAAACATATTAACATGTCCCTTCATCTCTTGAAGCACGCTTATGTTATTGATCGACCTTTTGAGGAAGAAGAGTTGAACAGTGACATAGTCATTCACCGAATTAAGAGATGTGAAAACCGTTGATACTTTCTCTTATATCACGGCATGTGATATTTTGCATGAATAATAATTAATCTTTTCAATTAGGTAAAAAAAAAGGTGGGGTAAACGATATTATTGCATGGCCATAGCTCTTGCTTGACCAAACTTATATCAATTTTTTAGGTTAGAATCTTTGAACGTGTGCCAACTTCATATATTTCAATTGTATTCAATCATTAAATATTGTGTGTGAAGAATAATGATCGTTAAAAGTGTGCACCAAATAAGGTCAACTTGTTGTTATTGATACTATATATTCACTTTTATATAATAAAGTCAATTCAGTTGATCATCAGTAGTTAAGCCAAAATAACATAGAGCTTTTCTACTAGCCTTAATTAGCAAAATGATTTAACGAACTTTATTTTCTTAGGAAAAGGATAAAAGCAAAATTGAACATTAAATACACCTTTCTCTATTTATTTTTATTTTGTTAAAATGTGTTACTTTTCATTGGATAAGAATTTGGAGGGAAAAGACATTACAATATAACAAATAGGAGGATAAGAACAGCATCCTCGAACTTGAAAATCAAATTAACATCGAAAGGAACACCAAAAACAGCTAAATTAATGCTCCTTGACCAACAATATATCTCGGTCCCAAATGATATCTACACTCATCCTCCCTCAAATGAAGATGCATCAATTGGAAAATGGTTTAAATAATGAAAGTAAAGACCGACGTTCTAGCTTTCCTCTAATCGGCGAATGCCAAAAAATGAAGAAATAAATTTGAACGCGATTTAGGAGCATCGAAACGCACAATAAATTTTTGGGCAGCCAACATCCACACCTTACCAAGTTGCAAGACAAGAACATATGAATGAGACTCTATTTTCATTCTTCATATACAAACAAGACTAGTCAAACTAACTGATTTGCGCATTAATATTTTATTTTATATTTTTGTGAATACTATCCCCTAAGAATGAAAGTGGAATAATAGCAACCGTAGTGGAATGCAAATAATAGTGTAAAAGGCGTTTTCTTCTTTTTTACCTAACATTGAGGCACAACAAATTGGGCCTCAAAACCCTAGGCCTAAATCCACAAATTCTCCACATTTCCTCTATGTCTATTGTCAAATTAATAAGACTCATCACCAAGAACATCCTAGAACTGATCCTCCTACTTCTCCGATTACGTTCCAACCTTTGTGACGTGAATCAAGTCGCGATATTTCTGAAACTTGATTCCCGTCACCACCTTTGTGGCCATATATGCGGAATTTTCATATGTGTGAACTTTCTCCACAGCTATTGCATCACTCGCTATGACATCTCGAATTTAGTGAAGTCGAATGTCGATGTGTTTTCTGCGCTCGTGAAACATTGAGTTCTTGGACAAGTGTATGGCACTTTAGTTATCGCAAAATAACTCAACTTTATCGTGTTTCACACAAAATTCACCATGAGACCCTTCAACCAAAGTGCTTTCTTGGCGCCCTCCGTCACAGCGATATACTCGGCCTCCATTGTGGAAAGGGCAACTACGGATTGTAATTGTGTCTTCTAACTTACCGAACATCCAAATAGGGTAAACACATATCCCGTTATAGACCTTCTCTTATCCAAGTCATCTGAAAAATCAGCATCAACATATCCTCTCAGCTTATCATCACATACACCCGCCCATTTAGAACAAAGGCCGACAGGATCCACAACATAACGGAGAACCCACTTCGTCACCTCTTAATGTTCTTTCCCCGAGTTCACCATAAAGCGACTAACAAGACTAACTATGTGAGCAAGATTAGGTCGCATACATACCATATGGCATACATTAGTCTCCCGACAACACTCGCATATGGGTGTTTGACATTCTCACATTTTCCTCCTCGGTACTTAGTGATATCTGTGAGGAGAGCTTGATATGAGTAGCTAATGTCATTTGAACCTCCTTAGTGTTAGACATCCCGAACTTGGCAACCACTTTTCGGAGGTAGTCTCTTTGATACACAAATAGAGAGCCTTTCTCCTAATCTCGCTCAATCACTATCCTTAAACTTTTCTTCATCTCGAACTCACTCTTGACCTTGCGAACCTCTTCCTTGTTTCTCGATGTGATCAACATATCATCCATGTATAACAATAGGAAGATTCAACAACCATTAACTCACTTGACATGGACACAACAATCAAAATTTCTCATCACGAAATCTTTACAATTCATGAACTCATCAAAGCGCAAATACCATTGTCTTGTGGATTGTTTCAAACCATAAAGCGAGCGTTTAGGGAGACATAGCTTGCCTTCATTGTCGGGTTTAACAAACCCTTTAGTTTGTGTCATGAAGATATTTTCCTCCAAGTTCCCATGAAGAAATTTTATCTTCACATCTATTTTTTCGAGCTCCAAGTCAAATTGATTCACTAGAATAAATACCACACGAATAGACGTGTGCTTCACTACCGGGGATTATATCTCGTTAAAGTTGACCCGTTCGCATTGTTTGAATCTATTACCTATCAATCTCACCTTAAACCTATGCTTCTTACTACCTTTTACACCTTCTTTGCACTTGAACACCCACTTTGAACCAACCACCCGCTGATTCTTTAGTTTGTCCACCAATTCTATGGTCTTATTTTTATCAAGCGATTCCATATCCTCCCCCATAGCACGCTTCCATACGGTTCTCTCCTTTCTCTCCATAGCTCCTCTAAATAATATTGGCTCTGAATCTTGTACCTCATCTTCCACAAGGAATGTAAAGGCCTCCAAATCGAAGTAGCCAAATCTCTTCGGAGCTCGGGTTGTCATACAGTCTTTATCTCACGCTAACTGGTAGGAGCTAAGGTTCTATTTCAGATCCATACCTTCCTCCTCTACATGATTATCGGTTTCATCATCCTCACTACCTCTCTTGTGTCTATCAATTCTTTAATAATCCCTCCTATGAACTCCATCTCAAATTTGGTTCTCTCTCTAGAGACTTCGTCAGCTTCGACTAACTGTGTTGTTCCATAATAGGACTCGATTTCCCTAAAGACCACGTCACGGATAATGATGCACTTAGTCGTGTCTATGTCCTTGTAAAACCGTTTTCAACCCATTACTCCCTTAGGATATCTAACAACCATACACTTTTTTGCTCTCAGATCAAGATTTCCATCCCATTTGTGCATGTAAGCTACACCCAAATACATCCAAGTTGTCGAGTTTTGAAGGAGCGTCATTCCAAATTTTTCCAGTGTTTTACATTCCAATTTCTTCGATGGAAAATGATTAATAAGATAAGTTGTGGTGTTAACCGCCTCACTCCAAAACCGCTTTGGTAGACCGGCCTTAAACACCATACACCGGACACGCTCAAGTAGCGTTCTATTCATTCGCTCCGCCAAGTCATTCTGTTATGATATTTGTCGAACGGTTTTGTGACAAATCATCCCTTCTTCTTTTATAAAATAATTGAACTCCTCACTTAGGTACTATAAATCGTTATATGTTCGGAGCTTTTTAACCTTATTTCCGGTCTGAGTATTTACCATCTTCTTCCACTACTTGAACTTAGAAAATGTCTCATCCTTGTGCTTCAAGATGTATAAACAAATCTTGCGTGAACAATCATTAATGAATGTGAAAAAGTATTGACCTCCACCTAGATTTATAGTCCTCTTCGGCCCCCACAAGTCTGAGTGAACATAATTGAGCGTCTCTAGAGTCACCTCAACCGACCTCCTAAATTTTACCCTCATAACTTTACCGTATATGCAGTTCTCGCAAAACTCCAAATCATTAAGTTTATGCTTGCCAAAATATCCTCTCTTATTCAATTCATTCAAATCCCTCTCACTCATGTGCCCTAGTCTCTTATGACATAGACTCGTGGGTGATACATCTCGAGGCTCCGCCACTACTACCATATCACGAACAAAAGTATTGCATTGAAAGATGTATAAACACTTCAATTGCACACCTCTCATTACCCCTAGCGACTCCTTTGTGACCCTCAATATATTCTTCTCACCTTTCCATGCAAAACCAAGTTAGTCTAGTGAGCCGAGAGAGATTAAATTCCTCTGAAGGTCTGGGAAGTGTCGCACGTCCATCAATACCCTCTCGATTCCATCATGCGTCTTCAAACGCTCTATTTTGATCCCCATCACTCTACAAGACTTGTTGTTACCTAATAAAACCTCGTCCACCAAAGTCTTCTCATAGGTATCGAACCAACTCTCGTTAGGTGTCATATGGAACGAACACCTGGAATCCATAATTCAACGTTTGTCGGATTGATTAGTGGAGACAAGGAGAGCGTCCGCACTTTCTTACCCATTATCGACCTCTTGAACAACCGCCGCTACTCTTCTTCCTATCATTACTCAAATCTAGACAATATCGCTTAAAGTGACCCTTCCTTGTTATAATTGTAGTACTTCTCTTCCCAAGAGACTTCGAACGCCTCTTCTTCTTGCTTTTATTATCTCTCTCGGTTCTCCCTCAAACCAATAGTACATCTCCACTTACATTACTCTCTTCATTCTTCTTCGTTTGGTCCTTCAATATCAACGCACTCATCACATCATTGAGGGTAAGCTCCTCCCTCTCATGCTTGAGTATGTCTATGAACGTCTCATACGACTTTAGTAAAGAATTCAAAAGCATTAGCATCTTATCTTCATCCTTATATTTATCTCCGACGTTTCCAAATCAAGGAGAATCTTGACATAATTGTTGAGATGCGTCTGCAAGTCCTTCCCCTTAGCCATTTTAAACTTGAAGAATCTCGGCTTGATGTACATTCAAGATGACAATGTCCTAGTCATATATAAAGAATTCAACTGAAGTCACGCCTCTATTGTCGTCATGACACTAGAAACCTCTCGCAGCACCTTATCATTAAGACTAAGAATCAATGTGTTATAGGCCCTTTCCAACACCTCCAACTTTTTCTCTGCATCCATCGAGGCCAGTAATTGCGATTCCCCCTCGAGTGCTTTAGCAACTCCCATGTTGCCTAAGTGTGTCATCATCTTCATCTTCCACAACTCAAAGTCTTTATCCCATCAAACTTCTCGATATCAACCTTAGATGTCGACCTCATCTCAAATCTTCAAAATAATTGACCAAATCAAGAAAAGAAACTCACCAAAAAAATTGAATTGTGACCGCCTTAGCCCAACTTGGTTCTAATACTAGTTTATGGTGAAAACTATCACCCTAAGAATGAAAACATAATAATAACAACTGTAGTGGAATGTAGAACAATAGCGTAAAAGTAAGAAGGAATGAAATAACGACACAAAAATCTTACCCAATTTCGGACCAACAATGTTATATCTCCTACTTTTGGAGAATCGATTCAATAGAGTTTTAATAGGGATTACAAACTCTAACTTTTTTTGTTTGTTCTAGGTTTTAGTCTCACACCATCTTCTTGTTTACAATGTATATTATATATATATATATATGTGTGATTTTAGAATTCATAATTAGGATAAAGATCATGTGATATCTTTGACATCTCTAGACGATTTAGTTAACATTTCTATAATAATATGATTTGATTGACATCTTCACCATTATATAATTTTATGCATTTTTAAATCCAATAAATAATCGCACATATCTTTTTTCCCATTTTTGTACCTAACATTGAAGCACACCAAATTGGGCCTCAAAACCATAGGCCTAATTCCACAATTTTGTGTTGAGTTATGGAGCCTACACTTATAATAAACTCTACAAGTGTTAATTAGAGTTTATTAAGTTTGTATTTGGTTTTGGGCTTGAGCCTGACCAAGAATTATTTAGGTTATTACCTGAATGTTTACCCTATAAATATTTGATTATTAAGGGTTTACAATGTAGAGAAATAATTCTAGAGAGATAAAGTGTGAGACAAAAATTATGTATTCCTTCTTCTTCTTCATAGTAAATTTGGTGGTGGCTGAAGATAGATGTAGCTCAATTTGAGTGAACCACTATAAATTTGTGTCTTCTTGTGTTCTTCTTTCGTGCATTTTTACAGTTTGCTTCAAGCTGGTCGGATTTGGGAGATACAAATCCTAACAACTGGTATAAGAGTAGTTAGGCTAGATCTGAGCATTGGAAACAATGGCAAGTGAGAACAGTATAGTACATGGGATTGGAAGATTTGATGGGACACATTATGCCTTCTAGAGAATGCAGATTAAAGATTATCTCTATGGAAAGAAGCCTCATGTTCCTTTGAGTGATAAACCAGAGAAGATGGATGAAGCTGAATGAAAACTCCTTAATAGACAGATTTTGGGAGTTGTCCGATTGACGCTAGTTAAGATAGTTGCACACAATGTAGCAAAGAAGAAGACCACCATGGGTCTAATGAAAGCTCTTTCTGATATGTATGACAAACCATCTGCTAACAACAAGGTACACTTAATAAAAAGACTCTTTTACTTAAGAATGGTTGATGGTACTTCTGTCACTACTCATTCGAATAAATTCAATACAATTGTGAATCAATTGCTATCTGTTGAGATTGATTATGGGGATGAAGTTAGTGCCCTGATTTTGTTAGCATCTCTACCAAATAGTTGGGAACCTATGAGGGCAGCAATTAGTAATTCAGTTAGAAATGCTAAACTGAAATTTGTTGAAGTTAGAGATCGTATTCTTGCCGAAGAGGTTCGTAAAATTAATTTTGGTGAAACGTTCAAAGGTTCTGCTCTGAATGTGAAAAACATGGGCAGAGGTAATGATATAAATTTCAACCGAGGTAAGAGAAGATCTATGTCGAAGAGCAAGAGGAGTCAGTCCAAGTCTGGGTGGACATTTGAGTGCTGGAATTGTGGTAAACAGGGTCATTTGAAGAGGAACTACAAAGCACCGAAGAGAAACAGTGATGATAAAAATGATGCAGCCAACGTTGTTATAGAAACTCTCACTGATGTGTTACTTCTTTCTGTTGATAGCCCGATAGATTCATGGGTTTTGGACTTGGGAGCGTCTTTCCACACCACTGCCCACAAAGAATTAATGGAGAATTATGTGGTTGAAAACTATGGGAAAGTTTATCTCGTAGATGGTGAGCCATTGGATATTGTTGGCATGGGGGACATCAAATTGAAGATGGCTAATGGTTCTATTTGGAAGATTAATAATGTGAGACACATTCCAGGTTTAATGCGCAATTTGATTTCTGTTACACAATTTGATGAAGAAGGTCACAATTTCAGTTTTGGAAATGGTGCATGGAAGGTGACTAAAGGAGCAATAGTTGTTGCTCGAGGTCGCAAAACTGAAATGTTATACACGACTTCAACTTGTAGAGAAACAGTTGCTGCTGTAGTTGATGACTCGAAGAACAATGAGCTGTGGCATTGCAGGTTGGGCCATATGAGCGAAAAATGGATGAAATTTCTTTTGAAGAATGGACAGATTCTAGAACTGAAGTCTGTTGAATATCAGTTATGTGAAAACTTCATTCTTGTAAAACAGAATCAGGTGAGTTTCTTAAAGATTGGGAAGGAGCTCAAGAAAGAAAGGCTAGAGTTGGTACACACTAATGTGTGGGGACCTGCACTTGTTTCTTCTATTGGCGGATCACAATACTATGTGACGTTTATAGATGATTTGACAAGAAAGGTATGGGTATATTTTATGAAGCACAAGTCTGAAGTATTTACTATTTTCAAGAAATGGAAGGCTTTGGTTGAAAATTAAACAAATCAGAAAGTTAAGTGCTTGAGATCCGACAACTGAGGTGAATATATCAATTCAGATTTCAAAGAGTATTGTGTTGTGAATGGGATCAGTATGGTGAAGATTGTTCCCCGAACGCCTCAAGAGAATGGAGTAGCTGAACGAATGAATCGAATATTGAACGAGCGTGCTAGAAGCATGAGATTGCATGTAGGGATACCTAAAACCTTCTGGGCAGAAGCTATAAATACTGCTGCCTATTTCAAAAATAGGGAACCCTCTGTTCCTCTTGAATTCAGAAATCCTGAAGAAGCCTGTAGCAATAAAAAGGTAAATCTTTCTTATTTGAAAGTGTTTGGTTGTTTATCATATGTTCATATTAATGAATGTGATGGGAGCAAGCTTGATCCAAAGTCTAATAAATGTTTTTTTATTGGTTATGGTGATATCGAGTTTGGTTATCGTTTTGGGGATAATCAAAATCGGAAGATCATTCGTAGCAGAAATGTTATCTTCAATGAACAGGTTCTCTACAAACATTGTGTTGGGAAGACATCAGATGGTGATTCCAAGTTGGAAGAGACTCGTACAGTCGATTTGAGAGAATTTTCAGCTGAATATATACCGGTTGTCGAAGAAGAACAATGTGTTGTTGAAGATGAAATCATTGAGAACGTGGCCCTAGAGGCAAATCAGCAAACACCGGTTATACAGTTGAGAAGATCATCAAGGAATCGAAAATCAGTCGAGAGGTGGTCTCCATCTCTGAACTATATATTGTTGACAAATAGAGGTGAACCTGAATGCTATGAGGAAGCAATACAATCTGATGAATCGATTAAATGGGAGTCTGCTATGAAAGATGAGATGGACTCTTTGATGTTGAATTAGACTTGGGAGCTCACTGAGATACCAAAGGGAAAGAAAGCACTTCACAACAAATGGATTTTCAGGATTAAAGAAGAACATGATAAAACCATGAGGTACAAGGCAAGATTGGTTGTGAAAGGATTTCAACAGAAAGAAGGTATTGACTACAATGAGATCTTCTCTCCAGTAGTTAAATTGATGACAATTAGAACTGTTTTGAGTTTGGTTGTGAAAAAAGACCTTCATCTTCAACAAATGGATGTTAAAACTGCTTTTCTTCATGGTAATTTAGATGAAGAGATTTATATGCAACAACCAGAAGGATATGAAATCAAAAGAAAAGATGAGCTTGTGTGTAAACTTCAAAAGAGTCTGTATGGTTTGAAACAGGCTCCAAGGAAATGGTACAAGAAATTCGATAGTTTCATGAAAAGTAACAATTTTCTAAGGTGTGAAGCTGGTCATTGCTACTATATTAAGAGGTTTGATAAATCGTACATTATTCTGCTCCTCTATGTTTATGACATGTTGATTGCTGGAGCAAGTTTGTATGAGATTAACAAGCTCAAGAAAGAGTTGTCTGAAAAGTTTGCAATAAAGGATTTGGGTACTGCTAAACAAATCCTTGGAATGAGAATTTTCAGGGATGAAGAAGTTCTCAAGCTTTCACAAGAAAAATATGTGAAGAAAGTTCTTAGCGGGTTCAACTTGTATGATGCAAAACCAGTTACTACCCCCTTAGCTAGTCACTTCAGACTATCTAAAGATCACTCGCCTTCAACAGAGGAGAAGAAAAATTGCATGGCCACTATTCTGTATGCCTCTGCCATTGGTTGTATTATGTATGCGATGGTTTGCACAAGACCAGACATAGCACATGCAGTGGGAGTTATTAGCAAGTTTATGAGCAACCCAGGTAGACAACATTAGGAAGCAGTAAAGTGGATACTACGATACTTAAGAGGAAGTACGGGTCTCGCTTTATGTTTTCAAAAGTTTAATATGGGTTTGAAAGGATATGTTGATGCTGACAATGGTGGTGATGTTGATAGTAGGAGCACAACAGGGTACATTTATACTCTAGGAGGTACTGCAATCAGTTGGGTTTCAAAATTGCAGAAGATTGTTGCTCTTTCTAGTTGTAAGGCAGAGTATGTTGCTGTGACAGAGGTTGCTAAGGAGATGATGTGGTTACAACCCTTTTGCGAGAATTAGGTCAAGACTACGAGGGAAGTGTGTTGCGATGCGATAGTTAGAGTGCCATTCATTTGGAAAAGAATCATATTTATCATGGCAGGACGAAGCATATACAGGTTCGTTATCATTTCATCCGGTCAGCTTTAGAAGATGGAGTATTAGCTCTTGAGAAGATTCCCGAGAGTGAGAATCCAGCTGATATGTTGACGAAAGTTGTGACAAATGAGAAACTGAAGTTGTGTGCAACTTTAGTTGGTCTTCTTCATTAAAACACCAAGTGGAAAGTCGCCACCGATCGAGAGATGATGAAGTTAATCTCCAAGTGGGAGATTGTTGAGTTATGGAGTCTACACTTATAATAAACTCTACAAGTGTTAATTAGAGTTTATTGGGTTTGTATTTGGTTCTGGGCTTGGGCCTGACCAAGAATTATTTAGGTTATTACCTGAATGTTTACCCTATAAATATGTAATTATTAAGGGTTTACAATGTAGAGAAATAATTCTAGAGAGATAAAGTGTGAGGCAAAAACTTTGTATTCCTTCTTCTTCTATGGAGTAAATCTGGTGGTGGCTGAAGATGGATGTAGCTCAATTTGAGTGAACCACTATAAATCTGTGTCTTATTGTGTTCTTCTTTCTTGCAATTTTACAGATTGTTTCAAGCTGGTCGGATTTGGGAGATACAAATCCTAACATTTTGTCTCCAAATTAAAGGCGTAACTAAAAACCATTAGTTTTGTTTCCAAATTAGCGGCGTAATGAAAAACCAACAAAAAGAAAAATGATACGTGCTTGGGAATGAGATTTATTCGAGTAATTGTTTTTACAAGTATAATGGTAGGGTGACAATTTAGGTCAGGTTCGAGTTTTGATTGGCAGGTTCGGAGTTGAGTGATATTAACTAGAATCTGGCATGTTTAGTAGTTTTGGTCAAAAATCAATAACCTGAATCTGACTCGATTAACCTGATTCAACTCGAACTTAACCCGATTTAATTAATATCACGTCTTTCTATTTAAGATTAAAATTACATCAATACAAAAGAACAATGAAGTTAAATCACAAACTCATTTATAAAATACCCTACAAAATAAAATGAGTGAGTGAAGGATGTAAACGGATTAACCGGTCTATTTTAGGTCATTTGATATCGACTTGATTCTAATCTAATTATTAATTAGGTTAAATGAATCGACCTGATTTTAACTCAAACTCAAAAATACATGATTATATCCTAAATTTTTCGTGTTGTTTTGGATCGGATCAGATCAGTAATTGTGGTTTCTACATTGTTTGATTCTAGTTATTGATTTCATATTTTAGTTTGATCATTGTTGACAAACTTTTTTATAATCATTACTCCTTGAATAATGCAACTTTACTTTTCAATATTATAATATATATATATATATATATATATATATATATATATATATATATATATATATATATATATATATTTATGTATTTATGTGTTTATGTATTTATGTGTCACAAGCCCAGCTGCCTTGATTTATTTTATGCATATATAATAAAATATATTAATGTATTTGGCTATTTGTTCGACTCATCATTCTCTTCAAATAATTGTTAGTTGGATCTATTTTCTATTTTCTTATACTTAATGATTAATTCATCTTGTAATAATTAACTAATACAATTTAATATAATTTAACTGTTTTTTGTGTGTAAGCATGAAAGACTTAGATTGACAAAGCAAATCTGATATTTTCAAACCATAGAACTGAAAAAGACATTATAGATTGGTGTTCATTACTCACTAAGGAATTGGAACCAACATAATTTAGCAATGAAATGAGTTAACTCTAATAGATCGAGACATCAATGGACTATATCCAATAACAGATCGAGTTAGAAATTAAAATTACAGTGCGTTTGAACTACTTAACTTAATGTAAAAAATATTTAAAAATTAATGTAATATTTGGGGAGAATTGAATCCAGATTAATATATATATAAAATTTATCTTAAAAATGATTTAGACGACAACAAACATAATATTAATATTATTTTTAAAATATTGAAATACACAAAGATTTAGTAAATAAAATAAAAATTGACTGGATTTTAAACATAGTCTAACCCCTATATAGATCGTTTTGTTAATATAAATAAAAGTTAATAAAAGTTAAAACGTCTAAACTGTGTTTATTAAAATATATATGAGTCCCAATTTATATCATGTTACTTTATGCAAGGACCACCAAACACAATTCAGTAACGTGTCAGTCAAGCAAATTTAATAATCATCGCAACTCAATTATATTATGTACATGATTAACATGGTCTGAATAGACAATTAAAAGTAGGAACGATTTCTCAAAATAAGGCGTTTACTTTCCCAAAACTTTAGTTCGTTCATTTATTTCTAAACTAACCTAGTTTATTATTCAAACTCAGTTTTATTTATTTATTTATTTATTTATTTATTTTACATTTAAAATTTATTATATATAAATTTTATATTTTGATATATATTTTAAATTATTATTTATATAAACTAAATTATTTATATTTGGATATATATTATAAATTAAATTATTTATATTTTTGATATATAATTTAAATATAATTATTTTTTATAAATTTGATTATTTGTATTTTAATATATATATATATATATATATTTACATTTCAATTATTATTTATATAGTGTAATAAATATTAAATAATTTTAATAAATAAATGTTGGATACTAATAAATTTAAAATATTTTAACCATAACAATATAATAATTAAATATTCGCGTTTTTAAATTTATTAATTATTTATTAAATATAATAAAAGGAATAAATAAATAAAAAAAACTGAGTTTGAATAGTAAATTAGGATAGTTTGGGATTGAATGAACAAACTAGGTTTGTTTGGGAAAATTAACATCAAACAAGATTACTTTGGGAACTATCCTTAAAGGGAGTCAAGGACCAATTAAGGCGGTTAGTTTAATCAATTAGATAAATATAAAAAAAATACTTACCTAATTTTGCTCATCAGATTGATTGTAATTGTCTTTCAGTTAATTTTAATAAATATGAAAGTTTCAATCTAATCATTGAATTTACTCAAGGATTATTGAGGATTCATGATATGATGTAACTTTAATCATATAATTTCCCACTAAACACTCCAAACTTACCAAAATCTTTGAGAGAAAAAGATGATGGTAGGTTTTCGAGATTAGGTAATTTTTAACGAATGGACTAGCTATTATATTCTCCAATACTCCAACTAATCGAAAAGAGGATCAAAGACTCATGTTGACACATTATGTGATTAAGATTAGGAAGAGAGCATGAAAGAGGTTAATAAAAAATAATTAGTGACGATTTCTTTATTCGTAACTATTGGACCAAATATATTAGATTAATAATTAAAAGAGAACAATAGTGACGAGAAATATTATTGTTGTTGTTCATGTTCATGTCGCTAAATATCAAAATAAACATAAATTTGTCGTTAGGCGTTGCTATTGCTTCCATCGCCATTTTTCTCTATGTTATTTTGCTTCATTGTAATCTATGACAATTAATGTTATAATTTTTAATTAATTATTTTGCTGAGTTTTTCCATCATAATTCTAATTTTTTTTTTAAATAAACTATTTTAACGATTTCATCTTTTCAGAAAAGCATGCTCTAGAAAGGTGACATCCAATCAAGATTGAGGAAAATTGGTATTTCACGAAATTTAGAGTTGCATCCTTCCATTGGCATTAAGTAGTATATATACAATATTGTCAAACTTTGATATTTGACTACACATATGACAAATGTTTGGCATACATAACATAATCAAAGTAAATAAGTAAATGGTTTCGAAGAGAAATAATTGATAAAATTGAATGAAAATGAAGAATGGCGTACATTAAAACACAAACACGATAGCGAAATTGTTGACATACAACAACAATTTATTACACCGTTTCCATACCAACATACATTGACTTTGTCGCTTGGTTACTATATTTGGCACAACGACTCCATTCTCATGAGACTTGGACTCCAATACTTCAAAGAGACGGCTCCAAGAGAACAATCTTGTTCAAAATGTAGTTTTTGAGATATATAATTGACTTTAAATATACATTCCAAGAGTACCGAGAGAGAAAATCGATAGAAAACCGTCGTTAAAAAAAATGTGACCAAAACAGTATTTTCATCCAAATGGAAACTGTCCAAATCATCCATTAGGTTTGTGTGGCAAATGCCAACGATTTAAGATGCACAAGTTATAGATGGTGATGAACAAATCCTCAAAGAAAAACTGAAAATATAAGTCGGGATTTTAATTTACAACCAATGTTTAAATGATTTCTCGAGAATTAATTTTTTTTATTGATGTTTATTTTTTGGTTCAATGTTTTTTTCTTATTATCCTTAGTTTTATTTAATTTATTTCGAGTGCATTTAATGTGATTTAGTACCTCATTTTGTAATTTTTTTCTTTTTTTTTAAAATGTCCTCTACTTAAGTTACACTGAATATTATTATTGATAATTAGGCAAAGCTATAAAGATTAAAGACATGAGGGCCCTAACCCTAAGTAAGATGGTCACTTTGTGTCGGTCGTATCATACACGTGTAGAATCCGGCGCCGTTGATGTCCCCGCCGCCTCTCAACTTTGCCGCCCTTTGGCCGTCGCCTAGTCCCACTCTCACATTTAATTAAGCAAATGATATTATGATTACATTAATTATATGGACATAAATAGCCCATAAGCATACATATTTTTTTTAATTTTTTAGCCAAAAAAAATCGTCTGCTGAAAATTGTAGCTCTCTTTGCTTAAATTATATTAGAATATTTTAAACTATAAGACTATGATAGCCTACCGGCTACCACTCTAGCACATGCATGACCAATAATTTAATAAAGAAAATGTACATAATTATTCTTCAGAATACTGCCACTTAATTTATTTTTATAGTAAGAGGTAGTTTTATAAAAGCGATTAGAAAACATAAGACTAGTTAATTTCCACCTTTTAAAAAATATTGGCCTTGTTTGAAAGAGGTATTTGGATTTAATCTAATTAATCTCTTATCCCCTCATTAAATTTTTTAAATGGTACCTAAATAAAAAGTTGTTTGATTAAACATGCACGTCACACAAATACGACATTAGAAAATAAAATATAAAAGTTACTAACATATAAATAAGAAAAAAAAGCATGTCGCTCAAACATCGACTTCGTCAGCTTTCCCGAATCAATCTTAGAAAATGTTAAAATAATAGTTTAAGTTGAACAATACAAAGATGATAAGAAACAAGCACAATAAAATAAGAGAGAAACATGACTACAAATAAAGAGATTAATTATTACGAATTAATAAGAGCAATGCCCTTACCAACATATTTTAGGAATGAATTTTAGATATCTTATACAATATTGTTGTAAATGATAATTATTGAATAACTGATGATCATTCAAAGTATATCTCATTTCAAGTTAAAAAAAAGAGTAAAATAAAATAATTGAGATAATTACCCAATAATTCAGATCCTTGCATCAATTCAAATTGTTCGATCAGCTATAAATGCATCCATGTATGATGTATCACATAATTAATGAATCTAAGTCATGCATACCCTTCAAATATCATCCCTGACACTGGATGCAAATGAAGGTGAGAAGGTGATGTAATTCGTATTGTTTTATAATGAATATTGACCGTTTAAATATATATTGGATATTTTGAAAAAATACATCTAATATATTGAAAAAAATACATCTTACTCTTTATGGGAAGTTTTTGATTTCTTCCTTTAAAAAGTAATGCATGTCTTTGGAATGTTATTGGTCGTTACCATCATAATAATCTTTCATTTCCATATAGAAACTTAGTTGTTTCAGCCTTTCTTTATTTTGCTTAAATATATATCTTTCAAGGAAGTTTTTAACATATTTTACTCAATTTATCACGATGAATTCTCTTGCTTGTTGAAGATCCGTGATATAAAATTCGACTAGGGGAGGATTAATATGTCTTATATAAATGTTACTATATATTCTAAGTCATAAATGAGAGGGGTTAGGCTCATTTAATTAATACAAAACATTTAAATAAATAAATAAAATAATAGGATAGAAGTAGAGGAATTGGGGAGGAGAGGAGTTAGACTAGATTCCAAATTATCATATATATAGAGAGATAAATTTTAAACAAGATTAGTCATCTTTTATATTTATTCACATTATTAATCAAGAATACCAATTGAAACATTAACTAATCTATATACTTTTTTTTGGGAAAATCTAATCTATATTCTTGATTTATCTCTTAACTGATACTTAAGGGACAATTTTGAAAATTTAAATATTCCGTAATAATAATAATTATTATAATATATATTTGATATTTTAACTTAATGTATTTTTATTAACTATTTAAACTTACCAAATACAACTTTTAAATATAATTTTAATATTAAAAACAAACAAAATATTATATATTATATATATATATATATAATATTTTGTCTAAGTTATAAAATACAATAACAAAATATTTTTAGTATATAAATAATTTGACACTCTTAACCAATTAAATAAATATAATACTCTTTTTATATATGTTAACATTTAAAAATATATATTAATTTGTTGTACTTTTTCTTACAAAAAATCAAATAGTGACTAATATTATATGAAAAAAAAAATCAAAGTTATATCATTTCAAATAAATTAGTGGTTATCCTTTTGATTTGACTTTAGCTAACATTAACATTTTAAAAAATGAGTTCATTTACGTTGCTCCAGATATTTTTTTTTTTAATAAATACGTTGCTCCAGATTTGATTTGTTACGTGAGAACTTCTCACATTTTTCACAAGCTTCAATAATATAGGTATTATTTACTTTCTATATTAACAACCTCAATTATCTTGATCACTCATCCTCAAGTTCTTATCCTTTTACACAACAAAATATTTTGGTCCCATTTCACATTAAAATTATAACTTTTTGTGTGACCCTTAAATGTTGGTTATTATCCACATATATATTTTTTAAAATTATATAGTTTTAACAATAACAAAAACAAAAATAAAACAAGAGTCCATAAGTAAAATAGATGAAGAGCACAATACTTGTGCTTTAACATATCTTTTGGTTGGACATTCATTTACACAACCAAATATATTTGCCCAATTTGTCATGAAAATTATAATTTAATATATGTTTTACTATCTCAATAAAAAAAAATATTCACATGCATTTTTTGGTATATTTATGAGATCTAACATAGACACTAGGCAGACACACCTTAAATTTGGCAAGACAAAGTATAAGAATACATGAGATTGAGTTTTTTAAGTCAAATTTACGTCATCGTCAACAACTTAGAATTAACTTAGAATTGGTCAAGTTGGACCTCAACCGGTTTCTCACATTCATCAATAGACACAGTATTTAGAATGGGTCGTGTTGTGTGTTGTGCTTAGATTCGTCCAAATAGTTATATATCATTGACTTTATGTCGGTAGTTTCGAATCAGTTGTGTTCAATCCTCTAGTTTTGAATTTTCACATTCTTTAACTAACATCCAAAGATAATATTATTTTATTACTATATGAATATATCAAGGTTATGTATAAATGTGTACAATAAATAAGTTGAATGAAACATACTTATAAGATACATAAATAATTAGTGCATAAAATGCATCAAACTAAATCCCTAAAAGAAAAAGATAATACAAAATTGTAAAGGATAGAAAAAAAAGAAATACACGGAACAGGTCAGAACAGTAGACGGCCTTATAAGAAACGCCCACTCTTCTTCTCTCATTTCTTTATCTGTAATTGTATCCTCACATTCATGGCTTGATCCTCCCTCCTTCCTCTCTTTTTATTCGTTTTTCCAAAACCCAGGCTTCCTTTATCTTCTTCTTCGATCAGGATTCATACTTATCTGTAATTCATTCAGTGTACGTATTCATAGAAAGTAGATCAGTTGCTTCTTTAATGAATGATTCCATTTTTAACTTTTAACCCATTTCTTTATTCATCTTCGTCAACGAACAAACAGGTGGAGGAATTGTGAATTTTCCCATTAGGTTTTGAGAGAATTCAGGGTTACATAGAAAAATGGCGGAAAATCCTATGTCGGTATGTATCTGTTTTCTGACTCTTTTGGATTTTTATACAATACTGTTTCATTGGGATTGGTTCATTCTATGACAGGGAGAAGGTATGGGTTCCTCTGTTCTGACTTCATCAGGGGAGGAAGGATATGAATTGGACAAAAAGGGTATTCAGAACATCACACTTTTGGAGGAAACAAACAGCTTCGTTCTTGATATGGAACCATTCTATCAACTTACCGATAAAGATATGTCTACAAATTCAAGAATCACAGTACGATTTCTTTTCATCTTTCTGGGTTTTCATTTTTTATTTCAAGAATCACATCAATTGATTACTTCGTTCACTATGAATCAATTCCCATTTTGTTAAGTTGCAGAGAAATCTTTCAAGAAAATGGCAAGGGAGATCAGTTGGGGAGATGAAGACCAATTCAACTGCAACTAACGAAAAGGACAACCCATCTTCGCCAAGAGGTAAAATTACTATGACTTCCAAAAACAGAGTTGTATTTCCCCTTTTGTTACTATTCACTTTTGGGGACTATTTGCAGAATGTTTTAGAAAACAGGGTACTTTTTTTACGGTGCTTTTTTAATTTAGGTGGTGTAAGCACGCTAGGAAAGCCAAATCCAATGGGGACCACAGAGCATCATCATCAACATCATCAGATCACCATTGTTACCGGAAAAATTGGCAGCAGCAGCCCCACCACTGCAGAAAGCAGATTAGTTGGCCGGAGATCAAGTTTTAAGCGTTCTTGGATCATTGATCCAAGGAGAATTCTTCTCTTCTTTGCATCCTTGTATGTTAAATGTTATGTTCATATTTTACCAAATTTTAATAGTATCGAGTTGGTAACTAATTAATTAATTAATACTTATGACAGGTCAAGTATGGGATCTATATTGCTGATCTACTTCACCCTTTCAATGGGGAAGCTTAGTGGAGAGGATAGCTTGAAGAATTGGTAATGGAGGAGAGAGATGAACTAGAGAGAGAGAGAGAGAGAGAGAGAGAGAGAGAGTATGTTGAGTATGCAGAAAAAGATAGAAAGTTTAGAAAAATATTTGATCTCCATGTTTGTATTTCTAGCATCAACAGAGCATATATAGAGCACTTACAATGACAAATATTCTGAGGAATCTTTTGGTTTAAATGAATTGATTTTTTTTTTTTTTTGTCTTTTCATTAACTAAATAAAATTAGGAAAACTGAAACATTGTTGTTATACAAGTGGCTCCAATCGGCATTACTCTTGAACCATAAATAGTTCATCAGGGAAAGTGAAATGTTACCGAAAAACCTAATAAATATGTTTCTCACAGCCACAATTCTTCTACGGTATTTGGTCTATTAGGAATATTCCTTGTAGTCTTGTCACTGTTAGTACTGAGTTAATTATGCGATGATTAATTTTCACAAAATGATGTTCAAGATAAAACAATCACTTTTTCTAGTTTTAATTCATTTGAAAGTTATTTTCATATAACCACCACCAAGTCCAAAGGATTAAAGTCGGTTTAAGAAATCAAAATGTCACGAATTCGATTATATCTGGAACACTTAGAGTTTAAGTGGAGACATGGCGTTAAAGTGTTTATGCTAGTTCACTTCTAATTTAATAAAAAAAAAAGAAAAAAAGTTGTTCTCATAGATCAGTCAATATTATAATGTATTAGTTGCTCTTCAATGCCAAGTGTAGAATTAAAAAAAAAGGTTGAGTCAATGAATTCAAATTATTATATTCATATCACAGTCTAAGACCAGGGATGTCGTGGCTTCAATTCAATTCTTTAATTGAACTTTCTAAAATATATCTTCACAGATTCTTATTGGGAGAATCAACATAGTGGGTTTATTTTATTTATTTATTTTCTTTCACCTTCTTGATCACTAGCCACTACTTTTACTTTTTTTTATGTTTGTCTAAGCATTTTTCATGTGAGCATAATAATAATAACATACTATTTCTAGCAAGTGCAATGCATGTGGATCTCACTTTAGTGTATCTAACCCAATTTGACTCCTGCATATTCCAAATCCCAATCTACAAAACTGTTATATCAGCTAATAACACCTCCAATAACTCTCATTTCACGCCGAAAATCGAATCCCTTATACAACCGACCCGCTCATAAGAAAATATATAGTTAGATTTCACAATTTGTTAAAGCAAGTTATCGCTTGTTTTCTCGAATGAAAATGAAAAACTTTTTCATGCTCAATCAAATTATAATATTTCTTTATTAAGTTACTAATAATATAATAAATATAATAACCGTGTCTTAATTTAATTCTAAAAATCTTAATAATTTTTACAATTTGAAAGAACTTACTAGTCTGATTTAGTTAATTTTAAAATATTATGATTTTGAATTTATAATTGGAATTTTTATGAATTTACGAATTTATAAATGATTTTAATTTTAAGATTTTACATAAAAAAAATTGAATTTATAAAAATATTATTATTTATTTAAATAAATTTGTGTAATTAATTTTGTGAATATATTATATATTTTTTTAATGTGAATTGTTTATTATACTTTTAATTAATTTTATATTTAACTATATATATACATAAGAATAATATATAATTATATTTAATTATACTATTTAAATAAAATACAAGGTGGTTCTTTAACTTTACTTTATTACAAATTAAACATTTTTTTTTTAAGAATAAAATATCTTTATACAAAAATAAGTAATATCAATGTTTTGTTTTGACAATACAAAATTATAACTAGAATTTTAGTTATGTGACCAAAATTAAACTAAAAAACGAACACCTTTGTTGATTCATTTTTTATTTTTTAAATTAACTTCTCATTGAATTTGTTAATTTTGTATTAAGTTATTTCAACAATAATAACTATATATTGATTCTTGCACATTTTCTTACATTTCATAATTTGTTGCTTCTTGTTAACATACATTCTTGAGTTTATTTAGGACAAATTTTATAAATACATGCCAACAAAAATGAATTTATATAAATGTGAAAATTAAAATTATTGTTGTTAGTTCTCACAATTATCTATTCCTTAACTATCACAATTATTCCTTCCTTAATATATTTCCTTTATCTTCCTACATTTATTCAGTTTGAATCCAATTTAAAAATTGAAAATACACTGAATTAATAAAAAATATATTCTAATGTTATATTTGTCCTCTACAAGCAATATGAACATGAAATATCTTCTGCCAATTATTTTGAAATGCACAATATATATATATATATATATATATATATATATATATATATATATATATATATATATATATATATATATATATATATATATATATATATATATATATATATATATATATATATATATATATATATATATATATCAGAACAAGAAGAAGTTTCAGGAAGTTTTGAAAAATGATAAAGCATTAAAATAACGAAGATATATGAATGAAAATGGTGGAAGGTAATAATAAATTAAAAAAATTATTTTCATAATATTAAAAAAATCATTAATAATTTTAAATAAAATTTTTGTTTGAAATTCATAATATCATTAACCATTTTAAGATATATATATATATATATATATATATATATATATATATATGTTTTTGTTATTTATTATATGTTTTTAAATTGTATTATAAATAAATATATATATATATATTAAAATTATTAATTAATTTAAATATTTTAAAATAAAATTATTATATCAAAATATTTAATCTTAAATTATTATTATTTACTTAATTATATAATTATTTACAAAAATATCACTTTAATTACAAAACAAGTAATATATACCAATGTTTTGTTTTAACAATACAAAATTACAACTATATTAATTCAGTTACATGACCAAAATTAAACTTCAAAATCAACACTTTTGCTAATTCATTTTTCATTTTTGAAATTAACTTCTCATTATTTAATCGTATTTGTTAATTTGGTCATAAGTTATTTCAACAATAATAACTATATATTTATTCATGAACATTTTTTACATTTCATTATTGCTCCTTGTTAACATACATTCTTGAGTTTATTTAGAACAAATTTTATACATACATGTAACAAATAGTAATTTATATAAATGTAAAAATTAAAATTATTGACATAGTTGATTCTCACAATTATCCATTACTTAATCATGTTTAGTTCATTTTCGTACATTTATTAGTTTGAAGCATTTAAAAATTGAAAATACACTAAATTAATAATAATAAAAAATATTCTAATGTTATATTTTGTCCTCCACAAGTACAATGAACGTGAAATATCTTCTACCAATTATTTTAAAATGCAAAATAAATAAATAGATACGTATATATTAAATTATTAAAGAAACATGAAGAAGTTACAGGAAATGCACAATAAATATATATATATATATATATATATATATATATATATATATATTTATATATTAAATTATTAAAGAAACAAGAAGAAGTTCCAGGAAGTTTTGGAAAATGACAAATCATTAAAATGACAGATATGTGAATGAAAACGATGAAGATAATAATAAATTAAAAAAATTATTTTCATAATATTAAGAAAAATCATTAATAATTTATAAATAATATTAATAGTTTGAAATTCTTAATATGATTAACCATTTTAATATATATATATATTTAAAATACATATATAATTGTTTTATTATTTATTATATGTTTCAAGAAAAGATAAATCTAATCTCGATATATAACAACAAGCCCATTTAGATATATGCATTATAAAAAAATTCATTTAAAAGTATATAAAAAAATTAACTCATTTAGCCTCTTCATTAATAAATCGTTAAAATAGTATTAATTTTTATTAACTTTTAAATTTAAAATGTAAACAAATATAATTTAAAAAAATAATAAAAAACAGATAACTAATTTACTTTTCCCTCTTATCTGCTCTTCATCTATCTCGTCCATAAAAGTTGAACTTAGAATTAAATGAATTTTTCATAATTTATATGTTTAAATAGTTAGTTACTTATCAATCTACATCTAGATGATTTTAATTTCTTTTAAAAATGTATCATAAATATATATATTAAAATTATTAATTTTATTTAAATATTTTAAAATAAAATTATTATATCAAAATATTTGATTTTAAATTATTATTATTTATTTAATTATATATTTGTGTAGTAAATATTTTAGTAATTACTCAAAATAAAAAAATATTTTAAAAAACTTTTTCATACTAATCAAATTACAATATTTCATTATTAAGTTACTAATAACATAGTAAACATATATAATAATCATGTCACAATTAATTTAACTTTTCAAAATTTATCATTTTACAATTTTAAAGAAGTATTAATTAGTCTGATTTAGGTAAATTTTAAATTAGTTAATTTATTACGATTTTATAAATTTATAGATAATTTTAATTTTACAATTATATATATATATATATAAAATTAAAATTAAATTTATATTTTTATATATATTTTTATTATTTATTTAAATAAAAAAAATTTCACGTAATTAATTTTGTGAGTATATATTTTTTTTAGTGTGATTTGTTATTATACTTTTAAAATTAATTTTATACTTAATTATATACAAGAATAATATATAATTAATATTATTTTACAATAAATTATCAATTTTACGAGTTAAATAACCAACTAATTTAAATAAACTATGAATTTTAATAGTATATATAAATTATATTTTAGGATTTTATGATATGGATTAAATTAGGGCAGCTCAAAGAATCAAAGTACAAGTACATCAATAAATTTTTTCAAAATATTGTATTAATCATACTCAATAGCTGCCTCTGATTGTGTTCTTACTTCTTACCATGTTGAAATTAATAAGAACTTATTAACCGAAATCAAACCAAGAATTATTAAGAACTAGCATTTAGCCGTGGATTTGCACGAATAATAATATAAAAAACCGTGAAAAAAAATTACGGATAACATTTTTAATTTAATTTTTAACCGTTTTAAATTTATGGGTGGGTCAATCCACAATCCGACCCAAGTATCCATTTACTCAACATCATTATATATTAGTTAGTTAAAAAATTGAATTTATATTAATGTTAAAACGTTCTGCGTTCATCAAATTTGGTGTTGAATTTAAAATATAAAGTCTTTGTAGCTTAGTTGCTTAAAGAGTTGTATTTGTTTGGTTATGTTGCAAGTTCGAAACATACCTCTAGTATTTTTAATTTTATTTTTAATCGTTTTAAATTTAAAAACGGGTCAACCCACAATCCGACCCAAGTATCCAAATTAACCACAACTCTCGACCCGGCAATCCGGGCACTTTAAAAATTAAGCATCATTATATATATATAGATTAGAGATTTAGATTCAATTTTGGGATGAAACAAAAATATATAATTATTTGAATATAATAATAAATCTATTTATACTTTGTAAATAAAATACAAGGTGGTTCTTTAACTTTATTTTATTACATATTAACCATTTTCTTGTCTTTGAGAACAAAATATCCCTTTACAAAAATAAGTAAAACTAATTTTTTGTTTTGAGAACACAAAATTAAAAGTATTAACTAGTTATGTGACCACAATTAAACTTAAAAATTAACATTTTTGTTGATTCATGTTTAATTTTTTAAATTAACTTCTTATTATTCAAACGAATTTGTTAATTTGGTACTAAGTTATTTTCCACAATAATAACTATATATTGATTCTTGAACAATTTTTTTACATTTCATTGTTGCTTCTGGTTAACATGCATACATTGTTGAGTTTATTTTTTAAATTCATTCAACAAATATGAATTTGTTTATATTTTGAACGTAAAAGGCTAGTATGACCCAAAATCATCACATTCATTTTAACTTCTGACGTTTAAGGGAGAATAAAAAAATATATAATAATCATTAATGAGATTCGATTCAGAGACCTTAAGTTAACGACAAATATAAATTTATATAAATGTGAAAATTAAAATTATTGAGGTTGGTTCTCACAATTATCTATTCCTTAATATGTTTCATTCATCTTTATACATTTATTAGATTTGAATCGTATTAAAAAAAATTGAAAATACACCGAATTAATACAAAAATATTATAATGTTATATATTGTCCTCTACTGAGCATGAAATATCTTCTACTAATTGTTGCTAAAAAAAATTAAAAAAATTATATATATATATATATATATATATATATATATATATATATATATATATATATATATATATATATTAAATTACAAAATAACAAGAAGTTTCAGAAAATGACAAAGCATTAAAATAAAGAAGATACATGAATAAAATTGGTTGAAGGTCCTAATAATGTATCTGTAACGTCAATTCAGATCTATACAAAATATAATTTTGACTTTTAAAGCAAAGTTCATAAACAAATATCACTACTAATTGATGAAGTACTAACAAAAAAATATTTTTAAATTCAATATATTTGGAGCGCGCATAATACAATGATACGATTAATGGACACTGAATATGTAAAGAAGAAGTATGAAAACTCAATTTAATGATACTAATACAAATAGCTAATTAAATAGTATAATTGATAATATAATATTTACAAGAAAAGTATATATATAAATATAATATTTATCTACTAAAGTTAACCAGAATTTTTTTTTTTTAACTTAACAAAATGTTAAAATTTAAAAAAATAAATAAATAAATAATGTTGTTAATTTTCGTCATTTATACTTGAACAGAAATGATACCCCCATTTATTGAAGTATTTTTTAAAATCCAAGTCACTTTCCTACTTGTCTTTCAAATTAAGGGGAAAATGTTAGGTGCCTAGTGCGCGATCGTTCATTGAGCAAATCTAACCGACCGCTTGTTATAACATATTTACCTAATTGAAACTTGTTTTGAATATATATCTAACATTTTATATTAATTATTTTTTATAAGATAAAAATTAACAAAATATTTTGAAATTATAATTCTTTTTTGAATAAGATTAATAATTTTAATTTATTTATTTATATATATATATATTTATATTATTTTGGGATAAAAGGTATAATATTATCTATATTTTCAGTTAAGTTTGAAATATCTTAGTATATAGAATTTTGTTTTAAATTAATTCTTGTATATTTATTTTTGTTAATTCTTTCTTGTACATTTATTATTGTTTAAAATTTTTTTTCATACATTTCTTTTTATTTAAATTTATACTTTAAATATATAAAATCATTTAAATCTTATAAAATTTTTTTAATTTGTGTTGAAAATAGGCACAGATTCTTCTTTTATAATATATATATATATATATAATATTTTTCTAAGTTTTATTGAGAATAAAGTTTTTAGCTTTGCTTGAGACAATCTTTTCAATTTCATTCATAAACGACGACACATGCTCCAATTTCAGACAACGATATTGTATATTAAATCGGTGATGAGATTATTACTCATTCGTCTCCTTTATATTTAGATATTGTATGTTTGTATTGTGCCCTTCAAATCATCTCTAAGCAATAAAGGATATTGATGTTAAAGAAGAGGAATATGTTCGATAGTAATATAGCTAAAATGTAAATAATATGAGAAAGATGATAAAATATAAAATATGATACCGTAATACAAAATTCGTAATATGCTCACGTTGGTCGATTAGACAAGACTTACACCAAAATGACGGTGCTTTAATAAGAATGAATGAGGAGTGAGAATGAATGTAATTTGATTTAAAGACGAAATAAGTTTATTAGTCAAAATAAGCTCTAATCCAATTCTAATAAACACATCCTAATTAGAATCTGTTACGATCCACGAATAAGAAAGCGCACCCTCCTCGGTCCTATGGAACAATTGGGCCAGCTTTATGTTCTGTTTAATAATTCATCTTTTATCTTTTCTTATATTTCTTTAAAACCGAATTCTGTTATTTTGGGAAGTTGTTGTAACAAGTTTGTAACTGACTCTTGGGTAATTCAGCCTCTTTAAATGCTGATGCCTACCCCACTTTTTGGGGCTATGAATTGAATCTTTTGGAACTTGGTGCTCTAAATTATCTCTCGCCCCTCATCCCCTTTTCTTGGACCGCTAGGTGTATTCTAGTGGTATTCTCTTCTCACCTCGGTTTTTTCTCTCTTAACCTCGAATTCTTTCCTCACTCTATGTCCGTTGCGTTTGAGTATTAAATTCCATCCCCGGTCCCAACAATCAAGAACTTGTTTCTTGAACTAAAGAACTCGAAAGGCTCGATTATAGTTTAAAGCTTAACAGAATCTTAAGCGATTGATGGTTTTATCAAGAGAATTCAAATGTCGACCATAACCATAGAATAAGAATTGTTCATACTTGACGTTAAGTTCTTCATTTTGTATCGTTGAAAGTTTCTAACTGTTTTAAGCAAAAATAAATGTACAAGTAACAATTTCAAACAAAATCGTGTATTAGAAAGATATTTAAAACTTTGTTAAATGTAAATGAAGCATTATACATATTTACCCTTTTATTTATAATTGTTAAATTAATGATAATTTTAAATCAAATATTATTATATATTAATTTTGTTTAAATTTATAATACATATTATTTAATAATTACTAAAGTATTTACAATTCTTATTGTCGATGATTTCTTTTTTTTTTGAGCTTCTTCATTTTGGCTCATGATGATGTGAACTATTTATTCTCCTACCATTCTAGTTTCCATTCATTATATATTGTTATCATATTCTAACCTTTCGTGTAAGGTTCTTCTTTTTGACTCATGATGATGTGAATTATTGCTTCTCCTATAGTTCTAGTTTCAATTCATTATCTTTGTTATAATCTTGTTGTAAGATTAGATTCTAACCTTTATTGTAAGGTCAATTTTCAGTTTTGTCTATTATATTATATAGTTCTTAAAAATCTGGCTTGGTAATGAGAAACAGTCACTAAGTAGAAAAGATGTATTAGTAAGGGCGAAAACCGTTACTGAAAGCATCAAAAGCCGTTACTCATAAGTATCTGTAACGACAAATAAAACCGTTATCATTCGTTACAGACACGCTCGTCACATAAATTTCTCTGGTATCAGTAATGGCTTTCGAAAGCCGTTACTGATAGACATTGGACAACAGTAACGGTACTAGCCGAGGTAAAACTGTTACTGAATGTATTGTATATCAGTAACGGCTTTAGAAAACCGTTACTGATATTCGTTGGACAACAGTAACGGTATTAGCCGAGTGAAAACCGTTACTGTTTTCCAATGACTATCAGTAACGGCTTTCGAAAGCCGTTACTGATACCTTAGAAGTTTCACTCACGGCCTTTGTTTTGTTAAACCGTTACAGAGTAAATGATAGTAACAGTTTTTTAATGCATAAAACCGTTACTAAATAATAATCATTTTTTATATATTTCATATTAATTTGTACCTATATAAACCAATAACCAAAAACCACAATCATCACTAACCAAAACCACAATCATCAATAACCAAAACCACAATCATCAATAACCAAAAACCACAATCATCATTTCAAAACAACAATCATCCACAAACTACAATCATATCGTAAATCCACAAAAACCATTAATTAACGTACTTCAAATAACACATATATTTCAAAAACTATCTAAACCTCAACTAACTAGAATTCAAGTGGGAGGGGCATCATCACTAGTCGAAGGGGCATCATCTCTAGTGGGAGGGGCAGGTGGACGTGGAGGGCGAGCACCGGGAATCATAGATAATGAGAAGTTCATCGTCTCCCTCATCTCAAGCATCTCATCCCGCATTCTATCACGCTCTACAAATGATTGTTGTCTCTCCCTTTGTGCTTCTTCACGTTCCATTTCACGCTGCCTTTGAGCTTCTTCGCGCTCCATTTGACGTTGCTTTTGTGCTTCCTCATGCTCCATTTGACGCTCGAGTAATGCTTATTCGCGCTCTCTCCTTGACTGAAGTTTCTCTGTTTCACGCTCCTCTCGCATTCTTTGCATCTCCTCAAGTAAAACTCGGTTTTCTTCACGGAAATGTTGCGTGTCACTGTGCGGTGTGCTAGAACCCCCATGAGCATCTGCTCTAAAACATGTAGGTGTGACACCTGAGCCCATACCCACAACTCACCCATGTCCCTGAGACCCGAACGCATACTCAGCCAACTGCAGGTCATTTCTAGTCGGGTCTTCTTCTATAGCAGTTCGCAAGGCAGTCTACAAACACAAATTACATTTGATTACATACATAAAATAAATGAAACTAATAAACACGACTTACCACTTTTTCTTGAATAATAGGGGGACCTCCAGATTTGGATCTTGTAGAATTGGTTTCTTTGTATGAGTGTGGAGAAATAATTCCGCAAAATTAGGTGAGGTACCGGTAGTCTTCTCCTGTACAAATTTAAAAATTGATAAAAACGTAGTAACATTATAAACTTTGTTATTCAATGATCAAACGAACCATTTGCTTCTCCACTTGCGAAAATGAGATGCTGCCCGCATGATTCTTGTACACAACATGCGACCTATTTTGCGCATTCACATTACTTGTTTTCTGCAAATAAGAAAACATTTGTGTTTAATGAATGATTAATGTAAGAGCTCTTTATAAAAACTTTAACTTACCTTGAAATCCGGAGTGAGAAAGCGACGATCAAGAAGATAATGCCAATCACTTAGTTCGATCTCGGGAGGGGGATTTGCCCTAATCGCTTCCTCGTTACCTTCACGAGCTTTAACGTACAAGGTGTTCCAATGACATATCCATCTATCCCATAATTTGTTTGCTTGAAATAAACCGTGTCTGCGATAGTTGTTGATGTCCTCCCCCACAGCCACGAAAGGATCCTAATTAGTCAACATTAAAATACGATTATAGATTGTGATAAATACATAAAAATTAATAATATAAAAATTTACTGTGATAGCCATCCATATGTGATCTAGCTATGTAGAGCTCAGGTTCGACCAATGCAAAGTCCAGTGAGGTAGTGCATTGGAGTCTCGAATGACACTCCCAATATGCCTTGACCACGCTGTCCTATTATCGCACATTAGTTTACCATCTACCGGGTTAAAATGAAGAGTCGTCTTTTTCCCCGCTTGCAATCTACCAACTACTGTATTTTTGTTCTTGCCCCGTCTCCTCCTCGAAATAGATCCTAAAATTAAACACAAAATTATATAGCATCATAACAAAATACTTAAGCAAACACCAATACCTCCATCTTGCTCCTCAGACGGGGGTTGTGTCTCATCATCATCATCGGGGTTAGTGTTTGGTACACTATCAACATTCATGACATCATCAAGGTCCAAATCAATTTCCCCGATAAAGTTAAGTAATTGTAAAGGATTTTCTGAATGCTCCTCGGTCCTCTATACAAGGTCGTTTAGCGCGTTGCTTAAACCCTTACCTTGCATTCTTTTAGGTGCCATGATAGCTGCAAATATTGAATGTAATGTTTATAAGAAAAATTTACAAGTAACCCTTCATAAAAAATAATTCAACCTTAATTAGAGTAACGAGGATTTATTGGTGTCACAATTTTCCATTCAAGCATTGATGCCATATCTGTAGAGTAAAAGACTTGTTGTGCTTGGCTTGCCATTATGAATGGTTCATTTAGTTGAGTCTGTAGAATCCTGTTGTTATTTATACTAACATAACCATACTTATCAACTTTAATGCCCCGATCTTTGTGATGAACATCAAACCATTTGCATTTGAAGAGAATCACTCGTCTTCCACAAAAGAATATTACTTCTATGATTTCATTGATCACTCCATAGTAGTTAATAGTCTCGGCCCCATTATTACCAACAACCAAAACCCCGCTATTTTGGGTGTTCAAGCTCTCGTAATGTTTTTCAGTGTTAAACTTGTACCCATTTATTTTGCACGAGTTATTTTTCTTTGCATACAATGTAAGCCCACGTCCTAAAATCTTAAGATTCGTTGTCCTATCAGATTGTTCGGTTAATTGCTCCTTCTATTAATTAAAAATTATTGTTAAACTAATTGTCATATACTAAAGAAATAAATTGTTGAGACAATTACTTACTCTTTCTTGGAAATATCTAGCATATTGTTTATCCCGAGCTTCATTGGAAATATTAGGAAGGCATGATTGAACGAAATCGCTGCGCAAATGATAGATTAAATTATTACTTAAATCATACCTCATAATGAAATTAATGGAATTACTTATAATATTCTTCAGCTTCACGACAATTTTTTAAGATATACCAATGAGCACGCTCACGATCACCCGGTTGATATGTGTAGGTTGTGCCATTAGATAAGTCTTCCATAGTGATGAATATGGAGAATGTTGTACTTGTATTTATCGATTCATCTTCTGACTCTTGATCGTCCAAATATCGGGCACACATGCTCATACTCTCATTCAAAAGGTAACTCTCGCTGATTGAACCTTCTGGAAAGTTCCTGTTCCTAAGGTATTTCTTGAGTGTGCTCATATATTTTTCAACTGGATACATCCATCGATACTGAACCGGCCCTCCAAGACAAGCTTCAAAAGCTAAATGAACTGGCAAGTGCACCATTATATCAAAAAAAGAAGGTGGAAAGATCTTCTTCAATTTGCAAAGTGTCAAGACAATGTCGTCATGTAATGTTTCCAATTGCCCGCGTTGTAAACTTTTTTGGCAAAGTAACCGAAAGAACCTTGCTAAATTCACCACAACATCGTACACATCATCGGGAAGTAGGCCACGTATAGCAAGTGGAAGAAGATATTGTAATAAAATGTGACAATCGTGACTCTTCAATTCTGAATTTTTTTTCTCCTCCATGATTACACACGCCCCAATATTTGAACAAAAACCGTCGGACATTTTAATATCTTTCAAAAATTGGCATAAACGTTTCTTGTGTTCTGAGGACAATGCATAGGGGCCGACGAACACCGAAGAACACCATCAACTTCAACCGGATGTAAGGAATGTTTTATGTTCATTATGACCAAATCTTTCCTTACTTTAATTCCATCCTTGGTCTTTTCTTTGAAATTCATTAAAGTTCCCAACAAACTATCACATATATTCTTCTCATTATGCATTACATCCAAATTATGTCTCAACATTAAAGATTTCCAGTAAGGCAATTGAAAGAATATACTGAATTTGTTCCAATTATTACCTCGGGATTCATGTATAACTTTTGTTTTCTTAGGCAGGTACTTTGTCAAACAAATTTCCTTTAGATCTCGTGCCTGCAATTGAATTTCGGAACCCGATAATAGAACAAGAGGACCTCTATGCTCAGTATGCCCGTCAAATGTATCGGTCTCTTTGCGCCATCGATGATTAGACGGGAGGAATCGTCAATGATTCATGTAACACTCCTTCTGGAAATTTGTTAACCTCAAAGACGCAGTGTTCTGATTACAAGACGGACATGCCAATTTTCCCTTTGTACTCCATCCATACAAATTTGCATATGCCGGAAAATCATTAATAGTCCACATAAGAGCTGCCCGTAAATTAAAATATTGTTTTCTACTTGCATCGTATGTCTTCACATCGGTATTCCACAATTTCATCAACTCTTCAATAAGTGGCTCAAGAAATACGTCAATACAATCTCTGAGACTTTTTGGTCTTGGAATGAGCATTGAAAGAAGAAAATTGTTTTTGTCCATACATGTGGTAGGAGAGACGTTGTAAGGGATGAGAATAATTGGCCAAATGTTGTATGATGTTTTTCCGCTAGCTAAAGGTTGAAAACCATCACTTGCCAAACCAAGTCGCACATTTCGAGGTTCTGTTGAGAAATTTGGGTACAAGTTATCAAAGATCTTCCATGTCATTGAATTAGCAGGATGCCTTAACACATCATCTTCGGGATTGTTATCTATATGTCAAGTCATGCGTGGAGTAGTTTTGGAACACATGTATAATCTTTGCAACCTCGGTTTTATTGGAAAATTGCGCAGCGACTTATTGGGTATATACTTACCATTCACTTTCGTTCTAATTGCACCATTAGATTTATTGATATTCCACCTAGAAAGCCCACAAACTTTACATTGCTGCAAATCCTTATCCTCTGTAAGAAAAAACATGCAATCATTCTTACACGCGTCAATTGTTTCGTACGATAGGCCCATGTCTTTAATGAATTTTTTGCACTCATAATACGAATTCGGTAGTTGATTATGAATTGGCAGTATTTTCTTTTTCAATAAACTCAATAATAAATCAAATGACGTGTTTGTCCACTGACCTACATTCTTTATGTGAAGAAGTTTAAGAAGAGTTGAGGCTTTGGAAATGCGAGAACCTTCATACAAAGGTATTTTCGAATCGTTCAACAATTTGTAAAACATCTTAGCATCATCAAAGAGATGCTCATTTTCACTTGGATGTTCATTATGATTTTTGATATTAGGATACAAATCAACAATAATATCTTCCATTAGATGATCCTCACAAACTTCAACAGGTTTGTCATCATGATATTAGTATCGTTATTTGTTGGTACATTGATCGGGTTGTCTTCAATTTCATCATCTGATTCATCTTTCTCCACATTCTCAGTAACAACATTTACATTCTGACGTCCAATTCTCCTTTAACCGTGAAAATACCAAAAACCATAATTTTGTCTTATTCCGAATACAATCAGATGGGATCTAACCACACTCTTATTCTCATATACTCGATTTGCACACCTTACACAAGGACATACAATCGATGATCTACCCATAGACCTTTCAGCAAATTCTATGAATTTGTCAACCCCCTCACTATATTTAGGATCGGTACGAAGTATATTCATCCATGTTTTGTCTGGGATTTCCATCTAACCTAACATACAAATTAATAATCCAACAACATAACATCAATAATCAAACATACAAATAATTTATTAATCTAATAATCCAAACATGCAATAATCTAATAAACAACAATCCATCAATAATCTAACATACAAATAATCTAACTTAATCTACCAATCCAATAATCTAACATACAAATAATTATTATTTAACCTAACATCAATAATATAACTTAGCATTCAATATTATCTAACCTAACATACAAATTATCCACTAACCTAACATCAATAATCTACCAATCTAACAATGCTAACATCCAATATTAATATACTAATCTAACAATCAAACATTGATTGTAAATAAGAACTAACCTGGATTTGAAAGGGCAAACTTCAATCATCGACAAGAAATACAAGGGCAAATTCAAACAGTGAAAATTAAATTTTTTGCAAAATAGAATGAAAAAGAGTATTGAGAAATAATCCACATAGTCCTATTTCAAATTAACTATTTCCTAATAAAACAATTTGGCTGAAATAAATTGAAACATTAAGTGTTTATTTGAAATGTCTAAAGATCAAAAGATGTCGAAACTGGGCACTACAACTATATCAGATTCTACTTCTATTATTTTCACTAGCTTTCAATAACCCAATAATATTTGAATAGCTTGTATATAAAATAACAGATGTCAAAAGAGTTTGGCACATAAAATTCCTTTAAATAATATTCTTAAGAATAATAAAAAGAAGAAGAATATAGTATAAAATAATCTCAAATAACCCAAAATAAGTACTTAAAATAAGTGTTATGAATGGTATTTAAAGTGAGCATGATATATGTTCAATGTATATTTTGAACACAATTTCGGCACATTTCCGATCAAAGCAGTTTCCAAAATTTGTTTTTGCACTTTAGTTCATCTTCATTCAACTCATTATAATATATTCAAATGAACTCAACCTAATCTTTCTCAATTCTTTCTAACACGGTATATTGCAGATAGGAATCAAATTCAAGTTCATTTGTCAAAAAATCTCCAATTAGAACTCAAAACATCCAATGAACAATTTTCACATTTTCAAAATATCATTCACATGTATTCAACCAAATCCTATTTGATTCCATCTAAATTTTGTAAAACTTCCTAATATCATGAATATTAAGGCATAGGATTTTCTAGAACCATATGTGTCTTCAACAAAACGAACAAAACGATCATACAATCCAGGTTGTTCAATGTCAAACAAACAAAACAATATATACAAACTGTAAATCCATAAAGAACAAAAATTGACCTAAAATTGTCTAACGAAAATGGAATGCAGTATGCTCACCTTGCGTGAATGATGAATGCAGGATGATTGGAATCTTCTACCGGCAGGGCAAACGGCGGCGGTGGTGATTGATTGTAGAAGGTGGGTGGCCGGCGGATTGCGGGTAGAGAAGAAGGAAGAAGAATAGGGAAGAGAGAACTTACCTGATTGCACCTTGGATGATCGGAGTCTTTACCGGCGGCGGCGGATGATCGGAAGAAAACGGGAGCGCGGAAGAAAACGGAAGAAGAAAAGTAAAGAAAGAAAGGAAGAAAGGAAAAAGAAGTCGGCGCGGGAGTTATTACAGGCTATCTGTAACGATTTTCTAAATAACCGTTACAAATACTAGTAGAGAAGTTAAAAAGTCGGCTTAGTATCTGTAATGATTATTTAGAAAACTGTTACAAATACTCTATTAGTAACGTCTTTAAAAGAAAACCGTTACTGATATCCTTTATTGAACCGTTATAAAAGAAGCCGTATTTGTAACGGTTTTCTAAATAACTGTTACAGATACTCTATTAGTAACGGCTTTAAAAGAAAACCGTTACTGATATCCTTACTGAAACGTTAAAGGGAGGTTGTATCTGTAACGGGTATTTAGAAAACCGTTACAGATAGTAGTAGAGAAAATGAAAAGACGGTTCAGTATCTGTAACGGCTTCGAAAACCGTTACAGATACTCTATTAGTAACGGATTTAATAGAAAACTGTTATTGATATCCTTACTGAAACGTTAAAGGGAGGCCGTATCTGTAACGGTTTATATAGCCGTTATAGATGTACTTATAATAGTAACTGTTTATTATAACCGTTACTGATAAAAAATATTAGTAAGGGCGTTTGAGCGTCGTTACTAAGAGTCGTTACAGAAGACTTTTTTTCTACTAGTGGTCACGATGTTAATTCATCATTCTTTGGTGGAGTCTACCTCACTAGTTCTACTCAAGCGGATGACAGATATTTGGTTGCTATGGGAGGGTGCAATGTCCATCAGTGGACGACCGACCTTAGGTACGCTTAAGCAATAAAAGGAAACATGACTTCTCAAAAGGGCGAAGGGGAGTCAAAGTCTCGTAAACCTCCAGTCTTCAGACGATTGTCTCGACTACCTTTTAGGGTTCCTATCACGTCTAGTTTTGGAGTGAATACATGACAAACTAGAACCAGAAATATTATTAACGAGAGTGGAAGGAGTCTGATAAGGAGTCAATACTTCGAGGGTTGTCCAATTCGTAACTACTAGGTGGAGAAGATGTTAGTTTGCACGAACCTAGTTCTTAATGGTACACAATCAATGCACCATCCTATGAATTGCATGTTGGCTTAGGTAGGCACGTTGTATGGTAGGAATGGATGGAAAAGTTGTTGGTCGATGGTAAGTGCTTCGAATTTCAAAGTTTATTAGATCGTCCTAGAGTAATGGTTATTTGATAAGGTAAAAATTGAAAGAGGAGATCGATCGAAGTTAATGAGAATCACTTGAAGTTTATCCATAAATCTCTTCACTCATCATTATTGAAGTAGTGACTTGATCCTGATCCTAATAGTGGAGAATTTTGGTCAGACTATAATTCCATTAGAAGGTACATTGCCTTATGGTGTGATTTCAAAACATCATTTGCAATGCAAATTGCAGATTGCAAATTGTTTAATTTCATTGGTAGAGATGGACATTGTCGACTCAATAATGGTCAATCGATCGTTATTGAGAAACTAGTGACATTTTCTAATGATGTGGATGAGAAAGCATATGAAATAGAGCATCTCACTAGGAGGTCTGAATCAGGTTTAACTCATATTGATATTTGAATTCGTTTTTTTGGAATGTATACATTATTATGGAATTCTAATATTCTCCCGAGAGCGGGTGTGATCTCGGTGGGTTCATTGAGTGTGATGAGAGTTCTCAAAGTATGAATAGAAGGATGGGTCTGAATTCTTGTAGACCATCTTGAGCCGAATGCCATATATCTGAAAGTCATTCTTGTTGATAATGGAATCCATGATTGTAAGATTATGGTTTGACCTTGTGGTTTTAATGACGTTGTGTATAAGTTCTTGTTCTATTCCTAACAATGATATCTGTGTTGAACTTTTATTAGCAGCTCATCATATGATTCCGTTGGCGTTAGGAGCACATGTTAAATAATCATGGGTGACTCCTTTCAGTGTGGATTAGATTCATTTGGTCGTGCTTGCTAATGTTGAATGATTAATATTGGTGGATTATAATGTGCTAGTATTGAGTCTTGACGTCTTGTATACATTGGATGTCACATTATATTTAGGTGAAGATAATGTGGGTCATGCGTTTGTGTCCGAGATTATTTCCCTGCTATATTCGACATATCTTTCTCATTAGCGTCCCATCTCTAATAAGGGTACTATCAAGGTTATGAAGTATTCTTCTAAGATGCACATAGTTAAGGAAAATATTGAGCATTTTTCTCTTCTTTTGTTCGTGCCAAAGTTTGTTAGCCATGCCTCTCCCGTTGGTTTGCCTATAAGAAATGGTTTACATTTAGCCTCATACCAAGCTAGGGTTCCCTCGTTCTCACATCTAGATTATTTAGAATATGTTGAAAAGGTTGAGGTTAATATTTGGTCACATTCTTTTGATGCGGCTAATGTCACCCCAAGTAGATCTCTATATCGCATTATTGAGTCTCATGTGGTAATTCATGAGGTTTTTGAGGAAAAAATCGTTGAGTCTGATCCTGAGTACAATGTTGAGGAGGAGGTTTATGTAGAGTTCTCAACTTATAATATTTTTTTGAATGAGAATAGATCTCTGGTGTAAGAAGTTTTGATATATGAGACAGAGGTTTGGATGGAGATTCGTGAGATTCTCCACTTCCATATTGTTATCTTCGAAGTGAAATAAATAAGATCGATTTTCCTAATGGTAATATTGTTGATGGAAACATGTTTTTAAAGTCTAATAGGGCGTACTCTAATTAGTGTACATGAAACTTCTTCGATATTAACGATTATGCAAAGCACAAAGTGATAAAGTATTTTGTTGGCACTTTGAGTTATGGTATCTATTATTTCAGCGAGACAAATATACATCATATGAATTAATAGATTGTTTGTGACATCTGTAATTGGAGATTGAGTGGTTGGGAGGCTCTTAATTTGAAAGGGGCCTTAGATGGGATTCTAGTAGCATGAAATGAGTATTTATTTGAGAAAGATTACGTTAATATAAGTCAATTTTTGGTTAGTATTCAATTTCGTAACCGTGGGGATAATTTTCGTTGGGTGATTTATATGGTGTATAGACATGTTCTTTCTAACCTTAAGTTTGATTTCTTTAATTAGTTTGTGGAGATGGCAAGTGTGATCGATTTTTTACGTTAATCGACAACTTGAATTTTTTTTGAGATCTCTCTTTTGAAAATGCATCTTTTTGAAAAATAAGTCAAATGTGAGGGAATTAATTCTAAGGTTTGAAAAATTAAAGTTTTATAAAAAATGAGTCTTTGTAGACAATTTCATAAATCACCATCCTGTCAAATCTGGAAGAAATTGAGATATTTAATAGGAAGTGTGTGATAGACCTACTTTAATTTTTTTTCAACTTTAATATCCTCACTGTCACGTCCTAAAAATTAGCTTTTCTAGACCGAGAAATCTACGGTCTTGACAGAGATTTATGACCGTGGATGATAGAACCCAGGACTAAGTGGTCCGACTAATAATCATACAAATGAAGGATTTATCAGGCAAGTATTTTTCTATATGTTTTATAAACCCCCACAATGCTATTTATTAATGTATTTTATATAAACGATGCAAAATGATTTCAAAGTATGTTTTAAGTGCATGTCCATGATTTATAAAGAATGATGATTTTATGAAGGGTTATGGATTCAATGGAATTGATGGATATAGGGGAGGATGGCTACCAGCATGAGCTCGGGTAGTCTGATTCCAACATGGACGAGGAATTGACGGATAGATGCCTTCCCTAGAGGATCAGCTCTCCAGGCTAAGGGTCCCAATATGACTCAGATGTAACTGTACATGATGATATACCCTTAAAAAACCCTCATGGATGTAATGCAGTAAAATGTCTTCTTGTAAATGCTTGTTGGTCTATCGACTCACTATACTTGTGTGGTGTAGGTGGATCTAGCCACAGTTTTATAACCGGTGAAGGAAGATTTGGAGTCGAGCATGGTGCAAGAGATGCGTGTGGAAGGAGGGACCGAGACCATATGACCGAATTTTATATCACCATTTTCAATGATCATGTCAAAAAGGCACCCTAACGTTTCCGCATTTATGATCAAAATCACGTTGAAATAGGTGCATGAAAGAAGGATTTTAGGGCGTAACAATTTGGTATCAGAGCAATGGTTCTGAACCTTAACTTTCACACACATGCTATGGTAGATGCTTCTCCAAGGGCTTACCTTCAGGTCAGTAAAATGTTTTAAATGATGTTTTGCATGACATTAAACGATTTTCGTAAGGATTGTAAATAATGGTTTTCATGAAACCATTTTCATCAACAAACTAGTAGTACTGCCCATATGATCGAATTTCGGGGACGAAATTCCGTATAAGGTGGGTAGTTTGTCACGTCCTAAAAATCAGTTTTTCTAGACTAAGAAATCTACGGTCTTGACAGAGATCTAAGACCCTGGATGATGGAACTCAGGACCGAGTGGTCCGACTAATGATCCTACAGATGAAGAATTTATCAGGCAAGTACTTTTCTATACGTTTTATAAACCCACAGAACGCTATTTATTCATGTATTTTATATAAACGATGCAAAAAGTTTTCAAATTATGTTTTCAGTGCATGTCCATGATTTCTAAAGAATGAAGATTTTATAAAGGGTTATGGATTCAATGGAATTGACGGATATAGAGGAGGATGGCTACCGACATGATCTCTAGTAGTCTGATTCCAATATGACTGAGGAATTGACGGATGGATGCCTTCCCTGGAGGATTAGCTCTCCAGGATAAGGGTCCCAATATAGTTTAGATGTAACTGTACATGATGATATACCCTTAAAAAACCTTCATGGATGCAATGTAGTAAAATGTCTTATTGTAAATTCTTGCTAGGTCTATAGACTCACTATACTTGTGTGGTGTAAGTGGATCTAGCCACAGTTTTATGACCGGTGAAGGAAGATTTGGAGTCGAGCATGGTGTAGGAGATGCATGTGAAATGAGGGACCGAGACCGTAGGACCAAATTTTATATCACCATTTTCAATGATCATGTCAAAAAGGCACCCTAGCGTTTCAGCATTTATGATCAAAATCATGTTGAAATAGGTGCATGAAAGAAGGATTTTAGGGCGTAACACTCACGACTAGAGAGTCGACACCTATATTATAAAAAATAGGAAATTTAGAGAAATGAGTTCAACGTTTGGTTACGCGTAGAAAAAATAAATTTAGACGCTATGTCCCACTACGCCTCTAAGGTCTCTACTAATTAATTTTAACCGTTTTTAAAATTCCTTACGCTTTACAATGTTTAAAATTTTATATGCTACCTTATGATCACATAACTCACAAACTTACATAAAATAAAAAGCCAACTAAAACTCAAATGCTTAGCCTAAACAAGATAAACATATGTATGAAAAATAAGCACAAGGACCATGGTTAACCTCCAAGGTCGCAAAACCTAATTTCAATCGAGGTGTAACTCGGTCGGAATTTGCATCCTCGGTCGAGTAGCGTGCAACATGTTCTTCAATCCTCGTTCCTCGAGTGCAACATGCTTCAAACCTCAGTCCTTGACTGTAGTAGGCTTCAATCCTCAGTCCTTGGGTATATAAGGCTTAAATCCTTGGCCCTCGGGTGCAGTAGGCTTCATTCATAGATCCTCGGGGTGCAACATGCTTCAATCCTCAATCCTTGGGTGCAACAAACTTCAATGCTTGGTCCTCGAGTGCAACAGACTTCAATTATCGGTCATCAGATGCAACATACTTCAATCACCGGTCCTCGATTACAATAGACTTTAATCCTTGGTCGTTGGGTGCAACAGGCTTCAACTCTCGGTCTCAGCTTATGAAATAAGCATTCCTTAGTTAGAATCTTGCCTCCTCGGTCGAGCAACGTGTAGTAGTCTGCCTCTTGGTCCTAGGGTGCGGAATCATCAGTCGTATACTAAATATTAGGTGTATAAATGTAGCCGCTATTGGGATCAGTTATGTCAATCCTAACGTGCAGCGGCCTCCATTGGTCATAGCTGCTCATCATGTTCTATGTTCATTCTATTGGGTGCACAAAGAAGGGTCATAACAAGTGAAGTCTCTCGGTTGGGATCTTCTATCAAGAGTAGAAACGTGACCAGCAACAAGTCCATTTTCTCAGTCCAAGGTGAGCATCAAGTCTCCATCGGGTCAATAAATATAGCCCTAAGAGGATAACCTAATGGTGCAAAAAAACAACAAAAACTTAAATATATATATATATCGATCTAAGGTGCAAGTAAACTTAACTTAGGGTTCCATCGCTCGGTTAGATGGAAACATGTAGCAACAGCCCTTGGATAATCCCTTCCCTCGGTTGGAAGAAGGTTCAACAATGCATTTTGGGTCCATTTTATCGGTCCTAAGCGTTAAGAAAACTAGCTAAGCGTAGAGCCAGGCTAGCTAGCTACATCCAACACTTAGAATTATTTTTGGTTTTTGGGAAGGTAAAAAACGAAAGTTCTACAAAGAACTTTCAGTACTAATTAGTAAAACCGAAGGTTTTACCACACTCTCGAAATCTATTTTTAATACTGAAAGATTTGTTCCTCTCGGGAGTATTTAGGAGAGTTTTAAAAAACCTTCGATAAAAACCGTCGGTAAAGGTCGATTTTTTACTAGTGTAGTTTTCTCAGTCTTGTGTGCACATCAACGTCTAGAAGCACTGGAAGCTAAAGGAAAGTGTAGGTCTCCACGTGTAAAGGAGCTCCTCGGTCGCTTAACATCCACGCGTACTCTAGGGTGCCTGTTTCCCAATCTAATTATCTTTTAGCAAGCTCCAGGGTTCGTTTTCCCAGTCCTATTTACCGCTACAATAGTAGACCTTCTTCCGAGTTTCTAACCTAACCCTAACTAACTAGGCTTTTGGTGATCCAAATGGATCCCAACTTGTATGAAATTTTGCAGAAACTTGTTAACACATAAAAATTCAATTATATAATATAAAATCCTAAGTCTAATATTCATAAAAAAAAATTAAAACGTACAAAGTAAGGCAGATTATACTTTTTAGGGATTAGTTTTTAGGGATCTTATTAGGAGCTAAATAATCTAGAACCCGTCTATCAATAAAATTAAAATCAAGTTGGGAATGTGGAAGATCAAAATATTCTCTAAAGGAGGGAGAACCCCTTCCGATTCTACCCACTTCTATGTTCATTTTCTCAATATTCCCCACTTCCATTTAATCGTCCCACAATACCCTACTTTCCCTCTTTAACTTATTAAAATCTTAATTTTATAATATTATATATATATATATATATATATATATATATATATAATTACAATTAAAATTTCTAAACTAAATAATTAAATTAAATATATATTTTATATAATTAAAATTAAATATTCTAAAATTAAATAATAAAAATTAAATTAAATGTTATAAATTAAAATAAAATACATTATATAAATATTAAAATAAAATATATTACATAAACATTAAAAAAATACATTTAATAGAAAATAAAATAAATAAATAGACATTAAATATTAATGATGATCGTGTTTAAGGCATCGCGAACTGCGTCTTGTATGTCCTCCTTGTCCGCATCGTCCAAAAATATCACTTTTATAGGATTATCCATTTCAGTTCGAATACGACGTGAGCTTTGACCTCTCTCACCACATTTTTTTGTTTTTCTCATGTTTTTATCAGAAATGAGAACACCGTATGTATCCTAATTATTAGTAGTGGAAATGTCCAATATGCTTAATTAGGAATTGGGTTAAACTCTAACTTCCACATTTCACAAAACTTTGATAGATTGTGATATGATTCAATATATTGTTTCCCATCTAGATTGCATGTCAAACAACCTGTCACAAAATATGAACATGGAAAATGATATCGATTCCATTTTCCACAAGAACAAAAACCTTTACATAAATCCACATTTTGTTTGTTATTCCAATACCCACTTTTGGTTTTGTATTGTGCAGTAATGACTTTGAAGACTCTCCTTTGTTCATTATATGGAATAACATTGTGTGACGATGCTTTTTTCTAAACAGTTTTACATAATTCTCTTGAAGTTTTGCAATGAGTATGAACATTTTGAAGGTCATTAAAAGTCTCAGTTCGTCTTTGTGCGACTAACTTCACAGATCGATAATATATATATTCCACCATTGCTGTGACCGGTAAAAATCGAGTCGAACGTAAGATTCTGTTGAAACTTTCAATCATGTTTATTGTCTCTTGGCCATAACAATAACCTCTGTCATGAGACATAGTCCATATTTCAAGTGGAATCTTTCACATCCATTTTATTTTAATTATTTAATTTAGAATGATTAATTTTAATTATTTAATATATTAATTTTAATTATATATATATATATATTATTTTAATTTTATTTTAATTATTTAGTTTAGAAATTTTAATTTTAATTATATATATAATATATTATAAAATTAATATTATAATAAGTTAAAATGAAAAAGTGGGGTATTGTGGGAAGATTAAATGGAAGTGGGGTATATTGGGAAAATGAACATGGAAGTGGGGTAGAACCGAAAGGGGTTCAAAGAAGGGAGTTTGATTCTTATAAAAAATTGCATCGCATATCTCCAAATGTATATTGTCACGGCCCAATCTTCCTGGTCCAAGAAGAGGAGGAGGCTTAAGCCCTCTTAAGCCCAACCCAAGGAAGATTCTAGACTGGAAGGAAGCTGGAAGGAAGGTCCTTGATTAGCACATCTAATTGAGAGTTAAAAGGAATTCCTTGATTAGTGCATCACTAATTGACATATAAAAAGAATGTCCTTAATTAGGAATGTCCTTGATTGATAATTATAAGGAATCCCTAAATTAGTGCACAATCAATGTAACAACTATAATTAGTCCTATAAATACCCTTAATGTATTACATTGTAAATCACGAAGTATATTTATCAATACATTACTTTCTCTCTCTAAAGTTCTTGTGTTTATTCGAGTGTTATTTTGAGTAAGGTTGACTAGTTATTCAATCTTACGAAGATCATAACTAGTGTCGCACGGATCATTGGTGAAAAGACCAAGCCCGTGACAATTGGTATTAGAGCTGAAATGACGAGGAGATCAGTAGAAAATTTAAAGGTCGTGGACGAAGTAGAGAATCTTCACCACGGGACCGGAGAAGAGGGTAGGAACTCTCGCAAAGTTCAGGAAGGAGGAACCAAACCTACCAAAGAAAGAGAAAGATCAAGGGACGCTATCGTTGACATTATCGCCAGGTTGGAGGAGGTAGAACTCATCGTGGCGTACGGACAAGATAATGTCGGGGACCTAGAGGAATGCATTGCCGAGCTTGAGAAGGAGAGAGACGAGATCCAAGGAGGAATGCAAGGTGCCCTAAATGAAGGCTTGTCAAAATGTCAAGAGCAAGCTCAGATCGTGGAGCAGACCCTCCTTGGCAAAATCAGTACCTTGACGGAGAAATTCGAGGTAATGACTTCTAAGTTACAAGATACCGAATAGGATGTGGCGTTACTCAAGAAGGCGGTGGCGCAAGAGTGCGGACGCGCGCCTGTAGGAGTCCCCAATCCGATAAGGATAGACGTTCCAAGGCCTAAAGCGTATTTATGCGAGAGGAATGGGAAAGAGATCAACAACTTCCTATGGAGTCTGGATCAGTATTTCAAAGCACTCGGCCTAGTAGAAGAGGCGAGAAAGATAGATACTGCCACGACATACCTGGAAGACACCGCGATGCTGTGGTGGAGGCGGAGGAGTAGCGACATTAACAAAGGTACGTGTTCTATCAATACCTGGGGTGAATTCAAGGAGGAACTCAAGAGACAGTTCTATCCTGAAAACGTTATTCGAGAAGCAAGGGCCAAGTTGCGACGGCTCTCACAAAGAGGGGGTATCAAGGAGTATGTCAAGGAGTTCAACGCTACTCTCCTTGAGATCCCTAACTACTCAGACGATGAAGCCCTGTTCTCCTTCACTGATGGTCTATAAATGTGGGCGAAGCTGGAGTTAGAATGGCGTGGCGTTCAAGACCCGAGCTCCGCTATTGCAGTGGCCGAATCACTTGTCGAAATGAGAAGGCAAGACAATACAAAGTCGACCCACGAAAAGAGTGACAAGGGGAAAAACGATAGAAATCGTTTCCACAACAAGGAAGGCTCGTCTAAGTCCAACAAACCCAGTGGGGAAAGGGATCAGGACGAGAAAAGTGGGGAGAGACCCCGAATAAAATGCTTCTTTTGTGAAAGACCCCATAAGGTAAGGGATTTCCCTACGAAAGAAAAATTATCGGCATTACTAGAGGAGCAAGAACGCCGTATGGAAGATGCGCGATTGGGGTCACTACATCTCTTCGACTCCATTAAAGCCAAGTTCGAAGAACCAAAGTCCGTGAAGAAAGGACGATTGTTCGTAGAAACTAAAGTCGGGAACCACATTATTAAAGATTTGCTAGACATGGGGGCAAATAACAACTTCCTAGAGGCAAAAGAGGCGGGAAGGTTGGGGATCGATTACACTAAAGAACAGGGGTGGCTTAAAGCGGTCAACTCAGCACCAAGTGCAACATACGGCGTTGCTCGTAATGTAAGGGTCAACTTGGGGGAGTGGACTGGAGTCCTCGATTTTTCCATTGTCGACATGGACGACCACAAAATGGTCCTCGGCATAGAGTTTCTAGACAAGGTAAATGCTTTCCCACTCCCTTTTGCAAATACTATGTGTATTCTGGAACCCGGCAATACATGCATGATACCTTTAATAAGGGAAGGCAAGATAGAAGCAATGCAACTCTCTGCCATGCAACTCTCAAAAGGTTTGAAGAAGGCCTTCCCAACATTCCTTGTTAGCCTGAAGGAAGATGGGAAAACCGTGTCCCAAGAGAAGACATCTCTAGAAGTCGCGAATGTTCTAGAGAAATTTTAAGATGTGATGCCCGCTGAGTTGCCGAAGAAACTACCGCCCAAGAGAGAGGTGGACCACAAAATAGAGTTACTCGAAGGTACTAAACCGCCAGCGGCAGTCCCTTACCGCATGGCACCTCCCGAATTGGAGGAGCTAAGGAGACAATTGAAAGAGTTGTTAGACGCGGGCTATATCAAGCCGTCTAAAGCACCTTATGGAGCACCAGTACTTTTTCAAAAGAAGCATGACGGGTCGCTACGAATGTGCATCGATTACCGGGCACTCAACAAGTTGACAATAAAGAACAAGTACCCTATCCCACTGATTGCTGACTTCTTCGACCAACTTGGTGATGCGAAGTGGTTCACAAAGTTGGATCTGCGGTCGGGATACTACCAAGTGAGAATAGCGGAAGGAGACGAGCCCAAAACCGCATGTGTTACGAGGTATGGCTCTTTTGAGTTTCTAGTTATGCCTTTTGGTTTAACAAATGCTCCTGCCACATTCTGTACCTTGATGAATCGAGTATTCCAACCCTTCTTGGACAAGTTCGTTGTGGTGTACCTAGACGATATTGTGATATATAGCAGAACACTGAAGGATCATCTGCAACACCTGCAACAAGTTTTCCAGGTACTAAGGGAAAATGAACTATTTGTCAAGAAAGATAAATGTGAATTCGCAAGTCCAGAAGTGATGTTCTTGGGGCACATCGTAAGCAGATGCCAACTCCGAATGAATAAGGCCAAAGTAAAAGCCATAGAAGATTGGGAGCCACCAAGGAAAGTTACCGAGTTGAGATCTTTCCTTGGCCTTGTCAACTACTATCGGAAGTTCATAAAAGGGTACTCGTCCATCACAACTCCGTTAACGGACCTATTAAAAAAGAATAAGTCGTGGAGTTGGGATACAAGATGCAATAAAGCGTTTGAGAAGTTAAAACAGGTAGTGATGGAAGAACCTGTATTGATACTACCGAATCACACCAAGGCTTACGAGATCCACACGGATGCCGCAGATTTTGCCCTTGGTGGAGTGTTAATGCAAGAAGGCCACCCGGTCGCCTATGAGAGTCGCAAGCTCAATGACGCTGAACGTCGGTACACGGTTCAAGAAAAGGAGATGACTGTGGTTGTCCATTGTTTGCGCACATGGAGACACTACTTGCTCGGGTCTAAGTTCGTCGTGAAGACCGACAACGTAGCGACAAGTTACTTCCTCACACAAAGGAAGCTGACCCAAAAACAAGCAAGGTGGCAAGCTTTTCTTGCAGAGTTCGACTTCGTTATGGAGTACAAACCAGGGAAAGCAAACTTGGTAGCTGATACCTTGAGTAGAAGAGCAGAGTTAGTTACTATCACGAGTCCTGACTTTCCTTTGATAGATCAAATCAAAGAAGGAATTGAGCACGATCCGCAAGCCAAGAATGTGAAGGAATTAGCGAAGAAAGGGAAGACTCGCCAATTTTGGCTAGAGGATGGAGTGCTCGTCACAAAAGGAGAAAGAGTCTATGTACCAAAATGGGAAGGATTGAGATCATGAAAGAGTGCCACGACTCAAGATGGGTTGGGCATCCAGGTATTCATCATACATTGGCGCTTGTGGAACGTGGGTACTATTGGCCCCAGATGAGAGACGACATTGAAGTCTATGTTAAGACGTGTCTTGTATGTCAACAAGATAAGGTGGATCAACACAAGACTTTGGGGTTGCTGGAGCCTTTTCCAATCCTAGAGAGACCTTGGGAG